>NW_026967488.1:707132-787132 GCF_028390025.1 Pseudophryne corroboree
TAGCAGAGAAGACGGGAGAGGGTGCACTCTATCCCTTACAGCAGTATTACAATCTTACCATATTGTTATAGCCTGTAAGGACAAGGTGTGTATGTACAGTGTGTATTTCACCAAACAACCTGATTTTTGTCTGGTAAACAGCCAGTATTATGGGTATCCCATGTTTTATATACAGTATCTGTGCTGTATATGTTATATCTGCATTCCTAGTATTATACGTCATTTATTACACATAAATGTCTCCTCTAAGTTCTCTGCCTGTTTATGTATACTCAGCAATGTCGTTATATTCCCGGATACAGGTGTCAGTGATAACAGTTTATCTCCTACTCATTAGATACGTTCAGTATCTTATTTCACGTTAATAATTCTCATTGATGCAGTTTATACTAAACAAGTAACATAGGGCCTAATTCAGCGCGGATCGCTATTCGGAGAATTGGCAAATTGAGCGTAGCGTATGCGAGGGGTAATAGCGACATACAATGTGTACAGATCCTAATCACAATGAAGCCGCTGTCTGACTGACAGGAAGCCGGCGTTTCTGGGCGGAAACCTGCCGTTTTCTGGGCGTGCCCATGTGGTTTTGGGGGAGGGTCTCTGACGTCAGCGCAGACCATTTCCAGCCCGTCTCAGTCGCGGATTAGTTGCAGCATCAGGACCTACTCACATTTGCTCAGACGGCAAAAAATGTTTGCTGGGCCTAATTCAGCATGGGTTGTAGTTGTCTGGAAAATCGCATGCGGGGGGACGCACACTCAGCAGTAAAGCGTTCGCATGATAAGGGTAGCACCCTGCTAGAGTCTATTCATGAGAGATGGAGGCTCTGGGGCCATGCCCGCATAATGACGGAAAATGGGGCCATGGCTAGCGATCCAGGGGCCCACACCGCACACACATATTAATACTTACCTTATCGGAGTACAGCGTCGGAAGCTGCAGCCGCGGCGAATATCTCTTTCAAAATGGCCGCCGCGCATGAGATGTAGTGAGATTGGTCTCCGGAACATGGTGATCTCCATGTTTACAGAGACCTTTTTAAGCCTGAAGAAAACCAGCTGGGATTTGGTTGAAACGGCTGCCGGGCGGGCTCCTGCCACTGACCTTTTCTATGGACTATGTGATTTTGCATTGCAGTAAAACTGCTAAACGTGAGCGCTGGTTCTGTGTTGTTTTTTTGAAAAGTGAGTGTTCTGGTATTATTAAATGAACCCGGCACCACCATCGTTATCCCTTTGTGTCTATGAGTGCTGTCTTGTCCATACCATTTATATATATATATATAATGGACAACAAGGTTTGGCACTCCCAAAGATATGCATGCAACTTGCTCCGGTGCCCTGCTTAAGCCCAAGCAGTAAAATAGAAACCAAATAGCCGGCACTCGCAGAGACTTAATGAAAGACAAAAAATGCACCTATATTATTCCCCCCTCATTACACATTATTATGCTCCGTATTACGCAGTGGTATCCTGAGCACTCCGGCATTGCACCTATATTATTCCCATCTCATTACACATTATTATGCTCCGTATTATGCAGTGGTATCCTGAGCACCCCGGCACTGCACCTATATTATTCCCTCCTCATTACACATTATTATGCTCCGTATTACGCAGTGGTATCCTGAGCACCCCGGCACTGCACCTATATTATTCCCCCTCATTACACATTATTATGCTCCGTATTATGCAGTGGTATCCTGAGCACCCCAGCACTGCACCTATATTATTCCCTCCTCATTACACATTATTATGCTCCGTATTACGCAGTGGTATCCTGAGCACCCCAGCACTGCACCTATATTATTCCCCCTCATTACACATTATTATGCTCCGTATTATGCAGTGGTATCCTGAGCACCCCAGCACTGCACCTATATTATTCCCCCTCATTACACATTATTATGCTCCGTATTATGCAGTGGTATCCTGAGCACCCCAGCACTGCACCTATATTATTCCCCCTCATTACACATTATTATGCTCCGTATTATGCAGTGGCAAACACACCCAGCGTTCGCCCAGACACTCCTCCGTTTCTCCAGCCACTCCCGCGTTTTTCCCAGAAACGGCAGCGTTTTTTCACACACACCCATAAAACGGCCAGTTTCCGCCCAGAAACACCCACTTCCTGTCAATCACATTACGATCACCAGAACGAAGAAAAAACCTTGTAATGCCGTGAGTAAAATTCCTAACTGCATAGCAAATTTACTTGGCGCAGTCGCAGTGTGAACATTGCGCATGCGCAATAAGCGGAAAATCGCTGCAATGCGAAGAAAATTATCGAGCGAACAACTCGGAATGACCACCCTTGCGGTGTGTGTCATAATGTGTCACAGGCATTGTATGTGCTATAATGTATCAGAGGCATTGCGGTGTGTAGCATAATGTATAACGGACATTGCAGTGTGTGTCATAATGTGTCACAGGCATTACGGTGTGTGTCATAATGTGTCACAGGCATTACAGTGTGTGGTATACTAGATCACGGGCATTGTGGTATGTGGTATAATGTCTCAGGGGCATTGCAGTGTGTGGCATAATGTATAATGGGCATTGCGGTGTGTGGCATAGGGTATAACGGGCATTGCGGTATGTGTCACAGGCATTACGGTGTGTGGTATACTATATCACGGGCATTGTGGAATGTGGTATAATGTCTCAGGGTCATTGTAGTGTGTGTCATAATGTATCACGGACATTGCAGTGTGTGTCATAATGTATCACGGACATTGCGGTGTGTGGCATAATGTGTCACAGGCATTGTATGTGGCATAATGTATCAGGGGCATTGCAGTGTGTAGCATAATGTATAACGGGCATTGCGATGTGTGGCATAATGTGTCGGGGGCATTATGGTGTGTGGCATAATGTCTAAGGGCCATTGCAGTATGTGGCATAATGTATACTGGGCATTACTATACGGAGGAAAAATTACAAATAATGTAAGGGGCATGAATCAGGATTATTTTTTTTCCTGAGGTGACCAACGTCTGGGCGTGCAGGTTGCAAAACTGGGGTATAAGGTAGTCTTTTCCTGCAATACCACGCCCCTTTAAGCAAAGCCACACCCATTTCAGAAAGGCCACTCCTCTTTTTTGGGGGTACCCACCTTCGAAGTGTGCAGATTCATCACTTTACTAGTGGCAATTATGGGGGGGAGGGGGGGGGTGCCAGAGAATGTTTTGGCTTGGGGGAGGAAACCGGAGTCCCCGAAGGAGACCCACGCAAGTATCGGGGGGACATACAAACTCCACACAGTTTGCCCATTCAACTTTCTTGAATCACGGCGCCCCAGAGTGTCAGAATGTTTTTCACGGCACCCCTAGGCCAAAAGTTTGTAAATGAGAAATTCAGAAATAAATATTAAATAAGTAAATTGTGTTATATGTCATCCTTAGGGTCAGGTGTGTGGGGAGGGACAGGAGTCACTTCTGTGCCCACATATGTTATTACTGGCAGCCACCAGCGATGGTTTTGCCTATTACACTGACCATAAATAATTTGAACTGGTCCTGGACCACCAACCAAGGGCAGCCCTGCAAGTGTCCCGAGGCACCACGAGGCACCCAGTTTGGGAACCACTGAGCAGGAGAAATGTGTGCCTGTGAGTGAGACACTGTGGCTATATGGCAGGATGCGCAACCTGGGTCTGGTCAGTGACTTGAGGCTGAAACCAAGGTGTGATTTCCTGTCCTGTTACAGTGTACAGAACGCCTGATTTCCTGTCCTGTTACAGTATACAGAACGTCTGGCCCCTCTAATATCAGAGACTCTTCTATCACTGGGGACATCATGCGCCTGCTCCTTCTGCTGCTGGGGGTCATCACAGGTACGTACATGTCACAATGTATCACACACTGTACGATAATAACAGGACACGGACTTCCCAGTGTTATCATTCATGTATGTCCTTAGAGTCAGTTAAGGGGTCAGCTTGCTGGGGGTAGCTTGCTGGAATTTTTTAAGTGTGGAATTAATAAGTGTGTTATCCGAACAGTTAAAAAAACAGTTCTTCCTGGGGCTGGTCTAATCACGTTTTTTTTCTTCTCATCTCTCAGGTATGTGAATTCATTGCTACTATGCTACCAGGCTCAGACTGACACACATGCTGCGTACAAACCACATCTTATATTTGAATGTATGTGAATTCATTGCTACTATGCTACCAGGCTCAGACTGACACACATGCTGCGTACAAACCACATCTTATATTTGAATGTATGTGAATTCATTGCTACTATGCTACCAGGCTCAGACTGACACACATGCTGCGTACAAACCACATCTTATATTTGAATGTATGTGAATTCATTGCTACTATGCTACCAGGCTCAGACTGACACACATGCTGCGTACAAACCACATCTTATATTTGAATGTATGTGAATTCATTGCTACTATGCTACCAGGCTCAGACTGACACACATGCTGCGTACAAACCACATCTTATATTTGAATGTATGTGAATTCATTGCTACTATGCTACCAGCTCAGACTGACACACATGCTGCGTACAAACCACATCTTATATTTGAATGTATGTGAATTCATTGCTACTATGCTACCAGGCTCAGACTGACACACATGCTGCGTACAAACCACATCTTATATTTGAATGTATGTGAATTCATTGCTACTATGCTACCAGGCTCAGACTGACACACATGCTGCGTACAAACCACATCTTATATTTGAATGTATGTGAATTCATTGCTACTATGCTACCAGGCTCAGACTGACACACATGCTGCGTACAAACCACATCTTATATTTGAATGTATGTGAATTCATTGCTACTATGCTACCAGGCTCAGACTGACACACATGCTGCGTACAAACCACATCTTATATTTGAATGTATGTGAATTCATTGCTACTATGCTACCAGGCTCAGACTGACACACATGCTGCGTACAAACCACATCTTATATTTGAATGTATGTGAATTCATTGCTACTATGCTACCAGGCTCAGACTGACACACATGCTGCGTACAAACCACATCTTATATTTGAATGTATGTGAATTCATTGCTACTATGCTACCAGGCTCAGACTGACACACATGCTGCGTACAAACCACATCTTATATTTGAATGTATGTGAATTCATTGCTACTATGCTACCAGGCTCAGACTGACACACATGCTGCGTACAAACCACATCTTATATTTGAATGTATGTGAATTCATTGCTACTATGCTACCAGGCTCAGACTGACACACATGCTGCGTACAAACCACATCTTATATTTGAATGTATGTGAATTCATTGCTACTATGCTACCAGGCTCAGACTGACACACATGCTGCGTACAAACCACATCTTATATTTGAATGTATGTGAATTCATTGCTACTATGCTACCAGGCTCAGACTGACACACATGCTGCGTACAAACCACATCTTATATTTGAATGTATGTGATGTTTTTCTTGTAATTTCCTATGTATGTGATTGAATTTATTGTGAATAGCTAGAGTAGTTTTAGTCTGCTGACCCACCCTGTGCAATTTGTTCTATGATCAATTAGCATTTCAATCAGGTGACCAAATGTTCAGAGGTAGCCTGTTCCTAATCAGAGACAGTATTTTCCTTAGAGTCAGTTAAGGGGTCAGCTTGCTGGGGGTAGCTTGCTGGAATTTTTTAAGTGTGGAATTAATAAGTGTGTTATCCGAACAGTTAAAAAAACACTTGAACAAACATTGAAAAACATCAAGAAATGGTAACTTACTTTAACAACTTACTCTAACTCCACTTAACCCATAAAACACAAACAACCTCAGCATGTTCATCAAACTACTGTGTCTAATTTCAATTCATGGAATTCTCACCAAATTTAACACATTCTACACTCACCCTGAAACTCACCCCTCTGTACACATTACAGCTTCTATTCTCCACTCCCCTCTTCTAAACACTCATGAGATTTATACTTTCCTCTCTGCAAGTACTTTGACAACCACAATTGGCCACCAGTACAAACACTCGCAAACATCCCACCAAGATTTATCTCACTCTTCTGCTATTATTAGCTGGTGACATATCACCAAATCCAGGCCCCAACCACCTTTCCCTCTCACACTCTGCTGTCTCAAAACAACATAGAAATCCATCTAACCTCATAAATATCACGTGTCTCCCATCCCCCTCCAAATCACTAAAATGTGCCTTATTGAATGCACGCTCTGTTTGTAACAAATTAACATCCCATCCATGACCTCTTCATATCTCACAACTTTAATCTGCTGGCTATAACAGAAACATGGCTCACACAATCAGACACTGCCTCCCCTGCAGCACTGTCACATGGTGGTTTCCACTTCTCACACACATCTAGGCCTAATAATAGTAAAGGTGGTGGGGTCGGAATCTTACTGTCACAGTTTTTCACATACACTGTTCTACCTCAGGTTCCATCACTCGCATTCACCTCATTTGAAGTTCACTCTATCAGGATTTTCACCCCCTTCTCTCTGCGTGTTGCAGCTATCTATCGCCCTCCTGGGCAACCTAAACAACAATTTCTAGAAGATTTCTCTGCCTGGCTCCCACACTTCTTATCCTCTGACATCTCCACCATCATTATGGGCGATTTCAATATAGCTCTTGACAGTCCACAATCTGTTCATGCATCCAAACTCCTCTCTCTAACCTCCTCTCTTGCCTAACCCAATGGTCCGACTCCTCTACTCACCATGAGGGCCACTGCCTTGATCTTGTGTTCACCAGGCTCTGCTCAGTTTCCGAATTCACTAACACTCCTTTCCCTCTCTCTGATCACAACCTGATCACCTTCACAATCTCTTCTATTACTTTAAATTCTAGGACACTAAAACCAAGCAAGCCTCCTCTAACCCGCAGAAATACTAACAATATACATTTTCAACAACTTTCCACTTCTCTGCAACAACTGCTCTCACCAATCTCGACATTTACTACACCTGACACTGCTGTATCACACCTGCACCAGACCCTAGAGAGTGCCCTTGATGAAGTGGCTCCAGCTACCCATCACACTCCACGTAGGCTTAGATGCCAACCATGGCACTCTAAATCAACAAGACACCTACAAAAACTGTCACGTAAAAGTAGAACGTCAGTGGCGGAAATCTCAGAATCCAAGTGACTTTTTCACATATAAGACTACCTACCACTCCTATCGTCAGGCCCCTGGACACTGCCAAACAAACATATTTCCAATCTCTCATCTCTTATCATGCCAACAACCCCAAGCGACTTTTTAATACATTTAAATCACTTCTTTACCCTCCTCACCTCCCCCACTAGCTACTATCCGTGCACAAGAACTTGCTTCCTACTTCAAGGATAAGATTGATAAAATCCGAGATGAAATGGTATGCTCTAACTCAGCCAGTGACCTGCTCAATTCCCTACCTGAACCCTCTGGCACTTTCTCTTCATTTGATCCCACAAGTGAAGATGAAGTATCAACACTCTTTTCATCCTCCTACTCCACTACCTCTCCTCTTGATCCTATACCCTCACAGGTCAGTAAAACTTTGTCTCCTGTGCTTATCCCAACCTTAACTAAAATCTGTAATCTCTCTCTCTCTACTGGTATCTTTTCCCTCTCTGTTTAAACATGCAGTCATTACTCCCATTCTAAAAAAACACAACTCTGACCCAAACACACTCTCTAACTACCGTCCCATTTCTCAGCTACCCAGTCCCTCCAAGCTACTTGAGAGGGCTTGCCTACACTCGCCTTACACTCTTTCTTAACTCGCACAACTTATTGGATCCACTTCAGTCAGGCTTTCGTGCCCAACACTCCACAGAGACGGCACTGACCAAAGTAGTGAATGATCTAGTCACTGCTAGATCAAAAGGCCATTACACACTACTTATTCTTCTAGATCTCTCTGCTGCTTTTGACACTGTTGACCACTCTCTTCTCATACAAACACTACAATCCCTAGGTCTTCAGGACACAGCCCTTTCTTGGTTCTCATCCTACCTATCTAATCGCTCTTTCAGTGTTCACTTCTCTGATTCTACCTCCTCTTCTCTACCTCTATCAGTTGGAAGTACCGCAAGGCTCAGTCTTAGGTCCTCTGCTTTTCTCAATCTATACCTCCTCTCTTGGTAAAACTAATCAGCTCCTTTGGATTTCAGTATCATTTGTATGCTGATGATACTCAAATCTACCTATCCTCCCCCAGATTTGTCACCACCAGTATTGGCTCGTGTCACTGGATGCCTGTCTGCCATTTCATCTTGGATGTCATCTCGCCACCTCAAACTCAACATTTCCAAAACCGAATTAATTATTTTCCCACCAGCTAAGAGTAGTTACCAACCTGATATCTCTATAACTGTTGACAATGCAACTATCCACCCCCACCCCACAAGCTCGTTGCCTAGGTGTCACCCTTGACTCTGAACTGTCCTTTGTTCCACACATTCAATCTGTCTCTAAATCATGTTACATGCACCTTAAAAAACATATCCAAAATACGCCCTTATCTTACACAAGACACTGCAAAAAACTCTAATCCATGCACTCATCATCTCCCGCATTGATTATTGTAATAGTCTCCTTACTGGTCTTCCCAAACATAGGCTATCACCACTTCAATCCATTTTAAATGCAGCTGCGAGGCTAATCTTCCTCGCCAGACGTTCTTCATCTGCTGATCCGCTCTGTCAGTCCCTCCATTGGTTACCGGTATTCTACCGTGTCAAATAATAAAATACTTTTACTTACATACAAGGCTATTAACCAAACTGCACCATCATACATCTCCTCACTCATCTCAAAATATCTCCCTACCAGACCTCTCCGCTCTGCACAAGATCTGCGTCTCTCATCCACATGTATTACCTGTTCCCACTCAAAATTACAGGACTTTACCCGGGCTTCACCCACTCTGTGGAATGCACTCCCACGCACAATAAGACTCTCCTCTAGTCTCCAAACCTTTAACGTTCTCTGAAAACTCATCTCTTCAGACAAGCCTACCAAATTTCAGACCCACACACATAACCTTCACAGCTTCCCTATCAAGTTACATCCCCTCTGTACAGTCCACATAAACTCACATTTTGTCTTCCAACATTGCTGGGTGATCATATCATATAAGAACCTAGCAACCTGGGGAACCAATTATGTGACAGGTAGCATCTATCCTTGTGTATCAATGCCTATTTCCCTATAGATTGTAAGCTTGCGAGCAGGGACTTCCTACCTCTGTCTGTCTGTCTGTCTGTCTTTGCCCAGTTTTGTTCTATAATTGTTGTTCTAATTGTAAAGCGCAACGGAATATGCTGCGCTATATAAGAAACTGCTAATAAATAAATAAATAAATAAATATGTCACACATATGTCACATGTTTCTTTATATCGCTTTATTAATTACACCAACATCTTACTGCAGGAGTTTATGCAGCTTCTTTTCCTATAGGCTTTGTGTGATTTTTTTAGTTTCTTTGTGCCAGTCTATCACCATTGTTAGCTGGTTCCTCTTTCCATAATAACGTAAAGGTAGAAATCCCACCTCTCCCCATAGCCATTCACCAGGCACTGAGACGCTGGTGACCCATGTAGAGATGAGCGGGTTCGGTTCTCAGAGAACCCGAACCCTACCGGACTTTGCCTTCCGAGTCAGAGATCCGAGTCAGGCTCCAGGTTTTGCCACCTGACTCGGAAACCCGAACGAGGCAAAACATCATCATCCCGCTGTCGGATTCTCGCGGGATTTGGATTCCATATAAGGAGCCGCGCATCGCGACCATTTTCACTCCAGTCTCGGAGAGTGTAGTGAGATGACGTGTCCTCAGTGTTCAGTGTCTGTGTGTTGGCGGGAAAGTGGGGTGATGAGTCTAGTGCTGTGTTGTGCTGCTCAGTCCAGTCCAGTGTAGTCAGTGTATTGTGCTGCATCAGTCCAGTCCAGTGTAGTCAGTGTATTGTGCTGCATCAGTCCAGTCCAGTGTAGTCAGTGTATTGTGCTGCTCAGTCCAGTCCAGTGTAGTCAGTGTATTGTGCTGCATCAGTCCAGCCAGTCACAGTGGTGGTGTCCTCTGCTGCCATATATCCAGTGTAGCTGTATAAGTCCCTTACAGTGTTGCTGTGTTGTGCTGCATCAGACAGTGGTAGTGTCCTGTCCATCAGTCATTCCAGTGATGAGGCAGTCACAATGGTATATGCTGCTGCTATATGTCCACTGCTACAGTATTATAATAATAATAACAACAATAACCACAAGTCCCTTACAGTGTTGTTGTGTTGTGCTGCATCAGACAGTGGTAGTGTCCTGTCCATCAGCCATCAGTCATTCCTGTGCTGCATATTTTGTTAAATAACTCCAGAAACATAATGGAGAAAAAAAATTTGGAGGATAAAATAGGGAAAGATCAAGAACCACTACCTCCTAGTGTTGAAGCTGCTGCCACTAGCCATGACATAGACAATGAAATGCCATCAACGTCGTCTGCCAAGACCGATGCCCAATGTGATAGTAGAGGGCATGTAAAATCCAAAAAGCCAAAGTTCAGTAAAAAGAACCAAAAAAAGAAATTTAAAACATCTGAGGAGAAACAGAAACTTGCCAATATGCCATTTACGACACGGAGTGGCAAGGAACAGCTGAGGCCCTGGCCTATGTTCATGGCTAGTGGTCCAGCTTCACATGACGATGTAAACACTCATCCTCCCTCTAGAAAAATTAAAAAAGAGTTAAGCTGGAAAAAGCACAGAAAAGAACTGTGCGCTCTGGGATGGTATCACAAATCCCCAAGGAGAGTCCAAGTGTGTCGGTGGTTGCGATGCCTGACCTTCCCAACACTGGACGGGAAGAGGTAGCGCCTTCCACCATTTGCACGCCCCCTGCAAGTGCTGGAAGGAGCACCCACAGTCCAGTTCCTGATATTGAAATAGAAGATGCCACTGTTGAAGTACACCAGGATGAGGATATGGGTGTTGCTGGCGCTGAGGAGGAAATTGACGATAAGGATTCTGATGGTGATGTGGTTTGTTTAAGTCAGGCACCGGGGGAGACACCTGTTGTCCGTGGGATGAAGAAGCCCATTGTGATGCCTGGGCAAAATACCAAAAAAGCCATCTCTTCGGTGTGGAATAATTTCTCTACAAATCCGGACAACTGGTGTCAAGCCATGTTTTGCCTCTGTCAATCTGTAATAAGTAAGGGTACGGATGTTAACCACATAGGAACATCCTCCCTTATACGTCACCTGCTGCGCATTCATCATAAGTCAGTGTCAAGTTGTGAAACTTTGTGTAAGAGCATAAGCAGTCCACTGACACCTAAATCCCTTCTTCCTCCTGTACCCAAGCTCCTGCAAGCCACACCACCAACTCCCTCAACGTCAACTTCCTCCTCAGTCAGGAACGTCAGTAGTCCTGCAGGCCATGTCACTGGCAAGACTGAGGAGTCCTCTCCTAACTGGGAATCCTCCAGAGGATCTTGAGTGTAACGCCTACTGCTGCTGGCGCTGCTGTTGTTGCTGCTGGGAGTCGATCGTCATCCCAGAGGGGAAGTCGGAAGACCACTTGTACTACTTCCAGTAAGCAATTGGCTGTCCAACAGTCCTTTGTGAGGAAGATGAAATATCACAGCAGTCATCCTGCTGCAAAGCGGATAACTGAGGCCTTGGCAGCTGTGTTGGTGTTAGATGTGCGTCCAGTCAGTGCCGTTTCTAGCGGCGGGCGAGCCGTGCAACCGCACGGGGCGCCCACTTGACCTGCCTGCCGCACTGTGTAAAATGGGGGCACCTGCCTGCGTACTGTGTAAAATGGGGGCACCTGCCTGCGTACTGTGTAAAATGGGGATATCTGCCTGCCGCACTGTGTAAAATGGGGGCACCTGCCTGCGTACTGTGTAAAATGGGGACACCTGCCCGCCACGCTGTGTAAAATGGGGACACCTGCCTGCCGCACTGTGTAAAATGGGGACACCTACCTGCCGCACTGTGTAAAATGGGGACACCTGCCTGCCGTGCTGTGTAAAATGGGGACACCTGCCTGCCGTGCTGTGTAAAATGGGGGCACGTGCCTGCCGTGCTGTGTAAAATGGGGACACGTGCCTGCTGCGCTGTGTAAAATGGGGACACTTGCCTGCTGTAATGTGTAAAATGGGGACTTTTTTATTTTTCTTTTTTTCCCCCTGTGGTGGGCGTGATGATATCAGATGAGGCCGCGCCCACTTTAATGAGACCACGCCCATTTTAATCAGGCCACACACCCTTGTCGGGAGCGCTTTTTCTTTTTATAGCTATGTGGGGGGGGGGGGGGGGGGGGGGGACACGTTATTTTTTTATAGAGCAATGGGGGGGGGGGGGGGGCGCATTTTGAAATCTCGCACTGGGAGCCAAATTGTCTAGAAACGGCCCTGCGTCCAGTATCCAACATTTTTTCAGTGGGACTTAGAGAATTATTTCAGGTACTGTGTCCCCAGTATCAAATCTCATCTAGGTTCCACTTCTCTAGGTAGGTGATACAGAGAATGTACACAGACGTCAGAAAGAGTCACCAGTGTCCTAAAAAATGCAGTTGTACCCAATGTCAACTTAACCACGGACATGTGGACAAGTGGAGCAGGGCAGACTCAGGACTATATGACTGTGACAGCCCACTGGGTAGATGTATTGCCTCCCGCAGCAACAACAGCAGCAGCGGCACCAGTAGCAGCATCTCGCAAACGCCAACTCGTTCCTAGGCAGGCTACGCTTTGTATCACCGCTTTCCATAAGAGGCACACAGCTGACAACCTCTTACGGAAACTGAGGAACATCATCGCAGAATGGCTTACCCCAATTGGACTCTCCTGGGGATTTGTGACATCGGACAACGCCACCAATATTGTGCGTGCATTACATCTGGGCAAATTCCAGCATGTCCCATGTTTTGCACATACAATTAATTTGGTAGTTCAGAATTTTTTAAAAAATGGCAGGGTTGTGCAGGAGATGCTGTTGGTGGCCCGAAAAATTGCAGGCCACTTTCGGCATTCTGCCACTGCGTGCCGAAGACTGGAGCACCACCAAACACTCCTGAACCTGCCCTGCCATCAACTGAAGCAAGAGGTGGTAATGAGGTGGAATTCAACACTCTATATGCTTCAGAGGATGGAGGAGCAGCAAAAGGCCATTCAAGCATATACATCCACCTACGATAGAGGCAAAGGAGGGGTAATGCACCTGACTCAAGCGCAGTGGATTTCAGTCTCGTGCAAGATTCTCCAACCCTTCAAACTTGTCACAAGTGAAGTCAGTTCAGACACTGCCAGCTTGAGTCAGGTCATTCCCCTCATCAGGCTTTTGCAGAAGCAGCTGGAGAAATTGAAGGAGGAGCTAAGACAGAGCGATTCCGCAAAATATGTGGGACTTGTGGATGGAGCCCTTCATTTGCTTTGCCAGGATTCAAGGGTGGTCAATCTGTTGAAATCAGAGCACTACATTTTGGCCACCGTGCTCGATCCTAGGTTTAAAACCTACATTGTATCTCTCTTTCCAGCAGACACAAATGTGCAGAGGTGCAAAGACCTGCTGGTGAGTAAATTGTCAACTCAAGCGGAACGTGACCCGTCAACAGCTCCTCCTTCAATTTATCCCGCCACTGGGGGTGCGAGGAAAAGGATAAGATTTCCTAGCCCATGCGCTGGCGGTGATGCAGGGCAGTCTGGAGCGAGTGCTGACATCTGGTCCGGACTGAAGGACCTGACAACGATTACGGACATGTCGTCTACTGTCACTGCATATGATTCTGTCACCATTGAAAGAATGGTGGAGGATTATATGAGTGACCGCATCCAAGTAGGCACGTCAGACAGTCCGTACGTATACTGGCAGGAAAAAGAGGCAATTTGGAGGCCCTTGCACAAACTGCCTTTATTCTACCTAAGTTGCCCTCCCTCCAGTGTGTACTCCGAAAGAGTGTTTAGTGCCGCAGCTCACCTTGTCAGCAATCGACGTAGGAGGTTACTTCCACTAAATGTGGAGAAGATAATAGTATGGTTAGGGTGTGTTCCAGAACAGGCGCTCAGCAGCTATGGTATAGCAGACCTCATGAGATGTCACCACATCTCCAAAACAACAAATACTACCACAAAATCAGAGATCTGTGTTTATAACCAAAGCGCTATAACACAAAATTATAGACAAATAAAAATCACCATAACGTCCCTTAATGAAGGTTCCTGTAATGGAGTCCTCAAAGCGAATGTTCTGATGGAATTTCTCCAGAGTATAGTAACATGTAAGGGAATAAAAAATAAAGACCAATGTGTAGTAGATTCCTTTAATGTGTCCAGAGTTCTTAGTGTATTTTTTATATGATCAAGAGGTGGCTTAGGAGCATGCCCCACTCACACTTTGATTAAGAAGCTATAAGCCCATCAAGGTTTCTTTGCCCAATGCCGTGGCCTCGCCCACTTGAACTACGTCCGGCGTGATGTTTTAGGATGGAAATATATATATATATATAAATGAAGCGTACCCAAGAACTCACACTCGCAAGGTGGGTGTTAAACACATCAAGGTATCTTTAGTATGGAAAGGAGTGAAATATGGGTCCACTCAAGCAGTGGCGGAACTGTGGGAGGCAGTGGAGTCAGCTGCCGCCGGGCTCCTGGCCACAAGGGGGCACATCTCCTCCACTGTCTCCCCATGCCTGACGATCGCTCGCTGCTATTGCAGACGGAGGAGCTGTGTCAGTGACACGGAAGCTGCCTCCTGTGTATACACTGGCACTGGCTGCAGCTAGGGGGAGCTCCTCCCGTGCCCTGTCAGTTAAGCAAGCTAGCCCGGAAAAGCTCTCTACTCCTCTGTCAGTCTGATGGTAGCCAAAGGTAGGCACTGTGGCACTGTGTGGGGGGTGGGGGAGAGGTGTAGTTGGGGGTGCTGGGAGGGCTTTAATAAATGTTGGAAGCACTGTGTTTTGTGTGTGCATGTTTTTAAGTGAGGTGTGTGTGTGTGTGTGTGTGTGTGTGTGTGTGTGTGTGTTTTTTTTTTTTTTTTATCTGTTTATTATGATTTTCATAGAGTACAATGTAAGACAGAAACAGATAGCAATTATTTGATGAATAAAGCACAAAAACAACATAGGTGTATACATCAATCAATGTCAGGAGTCAAATCTATAATATCGTCAGAGTCGTGAAGTAGATGTGATTCATTAATAAGAACACAATGCACTGGAGTCAAATAGTACTCCAAGAATCAAACCTCAGGAAGTCGTTCCTTGAAGTAGAACATTAGAAACATTATATCAAACACAAGTCCATAAGAAAAGGGGGAGATAGAAGAATAGTAGAGAGGGGGGGGGGGGGGGAGAGGACAGGGAAACACATAAGGGTAAGTTGGGAAGAAGGATCAGGATGCTTTTTATCCATAAAGACAATGTATGGTAGCAAGTGATACTTCAATATCAGGATGGAGAGTACTAGATTTCAACTCTAGGGCTTATCCTAAGGTAGGGAAAATAGTTTTATAACATGGAATCTTCCAATATCTTCCTGTGAAGGAACCATTCAGTGCGCTCAAATACCTTAAATATTTGGGCCTGTGTGGTCTGATCCCGCGAATCAATGTAAAGGCCCCACTTTTTGTAAAAAGTTTTGACACCTGACTCTATATTTACTTGAGCCGATTTCCTGTCGTAATATAAGATCTGTAATAACTTACTATGAACTTCTACCAATGTAGGGGAAGAAGACGATAACCAGTGGGATAGAATAATTTTCTTTGACACTGTTACTAAGATAGTGAGAAATGGAATAATTCGCTGTTTCCCAGGCCCTAAATCCCATTCCGAAAAATTTGCCCATAAACAAGAAAGGGGCGTTGCTGATACACGTATATTCAATAGTTGATTAATGTAGGCTAATAATTTGTGCCAGAAACGTCGGATCAGACCACACTCCCAAAACATGTGATAGAAGGAAGCTATTCGAACATGACATTTGGGGCATTCCCCCGTTTCCGAGGGGTTAAATCGAGCATGTTGGGTTGGGGAGATATAGGCTCTCTGCAAAGTACGGAGATGAACCTCTTGTAGGTAAGGTGAAGTCAGGGCTTTCAGGGTAGAGACATAATGATCACTAAGTTGATGGTGACTAGTCAGGCCAGGTATATCCTTACACCATTGGGTAAATAGTTTGTCCCATCTACCCTCTGTTGTGCGAGAAGTCAGGATGGTATAAATCTGTCTAATGCGTGTTGGTCCGGCTTTGTGAATATTAAGTGTGACTAACAATGGGTGAGAGGAAGGGGACGTGTCATGTGGTATGCTGCGCAAACGAGTAATTGAGTCTAAATAATGTCGGGTCTGGAGATACATGAAAAAATGAGAGTGAGGTAGGTCATATTTCTCTCGGAGTGATGAGAATGGATATATTGAGCCCCCCGGGTCAAACACTTTGGAAGAGTTAGACAGACCCTTCTCTTTCCAGAGCCGGTAATTGGAGTTAATGAGAGATGGGGGAAAGGCGGGGTTGCCCCATAGCGGAATACATATAGACACCTCAGGGTTACATTTAAATTTCTTGTGTAGGGTGCGCCAGTTGTAATAAATATCATGAAAAAGAGGATTGTTAAGGATGTGAGTTGGGATCAGGGAGGGTTTAGACAGAAGCAATGCTCCCGGGGAGTAGGGAGTAAATAAGGCCTCATCTAGAGCAGAGTCTGTGAAGAGTTCCCTGTCAAACAGCCAGTCAGCAGCACATCGGAACAGAGTCGCCATAGAGTAGGACATATAATCAGGAACTCCAAAGCCTCCTGCGGCCTTAGGGGCCATTAATTTATCCAAAACGATAAATGCTTTTTTCCCCTTCCACAGGAATTTTGACATGATTTTTCATAAATATTGGATGTCTTGAGTCGTGAGGCGGATCGGGAGCATCTGCATAAGATAAAATAATTTCGGGAAGACTATGCTTTGCAAGACGGCTATCCTCCCCAACAGTGACAGAGGCAGCAATTTCCAGCTATCTAGCAACGAGGTGACACGCGTTAAGGCAGGGGTGTAGTTCTCCTCATATAGTCTGGAGAGATTCGCTGGGATTTGAATCCCCAGGTAGGTAAGCTTTGTGTGGGAAATTTTAAAGGAAAGAGATGGGAGGAGTTTGGAAATGTTATGAGCAGAAGGGCCCAGGGGTAGAAGCTCTGACTTGGCCACATTAATTCTATATCCCGCCCTAGTTCCGAATGCTTGTATCAATCCAAGGATCTCCGGGATGGAGGTCGATGGATCAGAAACGAATAATAGCATGTCATCGGCAAAAAGAGCAAGACGGAGGTCAATGTCTCCAATTTTGATTCCCTTAAAAACTCTCGATTGGCGTAAGGCTATCGCTAAGGGCTCCAGTGCTATTGCAAATAGTAAGGGCGATAGGGGGCAGCCCTGTCTAGTACCGCGTTGAATCTCAAATGATGAGGACAGTACCCTATTACAGGAAATCTGGGTTTGTGGAGCAGTATAAAGTAGTTTTAGAAGATTCACAAAGTCGTTAGGAAAACCAAAGTGCAGGAGAGTAGAGAAAAGATGGTCCCAATCCACGAGGTCAAACGCCTTCTCAGCGTCAAGGGAGAGAATAACTGGGGGAGGGGAAAGAGGAGTGAAAGAAGGAGAAGAAAAAGAGGAAGCAGCATAAATGGCAGTTAAAACTCTCCGTACATTGATCTCTGAGTGTCTACCCCAGATGAATCCAGTTTGATCCTTGTGTATAATTTGAGGGAGTAATAATTTAATTCGATTTGCCAATATTTTAGTGAGTAACTTATAATCAAGATTTAACAATGAGATCGGGCGATATGATCCAGGCTAGGACAGATCTCTACCTGGTTTAGGAAGGACTTTAAGGACAGCAGTATTAAAATGTCTGGGAAGAGTGTCAGAAGACAAAATCGCATTTAGTACAGACACCAGAGTGTCCCCTATGCGGGGTAAAAGAATTTTATAAAAATCGGCACTAAAGCCATCAGGGCCCGGTGCTTTGTCCCTGCCAAATTGACCAATGACACTCTGGACTTCTTCCAATGAGATCGGATCGAGCAATGATTGTACCATGGAGGGTTGAAGTTGGGGGATAGGAAGATTGTCCCAAAACTCCTTGGGCCATGGTGGAGGGGTGGGTTCCGTGGAAGGGGAGGGATGTGGGGTTGAGGAGTATAAATCTTTATAGAAAGATTTCATTATCTCAGAGATTTCTTGGTTGTTTGTAGTTAATACGCCAGTGGTGGTACGTAAGGGATGAGTGACCATGGGAGGGCGGGAACCAGTAAGAAGAGTCGTTAACAATTTTCCAGTTCTATTACCAAACTTATAAAACCTGTGATTCACTGAAAAGGAGAATCTATTACCCATGGAAGACATGAATTTATCAAAATGTGTTTTGGCCTCCATATAAAGAAGACGGTTGTGTGGAGTAGGAGAGGATTTGTATTGCTGATAGGCTGTCGACAGGGGCCTCTGGAACTCTAGGTACTTAGAGGCATATTTCTTGTTAGTGGCTGTGACATAGGATATTATATCACCTCGGAGAACCGACTTTGCGGTCATCCAAAATAATATAGGATCCTCATCTAAATGGGATGAATTATTAGTCTTATAAGATTCCCAAGAAGATTCCAGTCTTTGTTGAAATTTCAGGGAGTTGGCGAGATATGTAGGGAATCTCCACAATTTGGGAGATGAGGGAGCGTCTGGAAAGTGAAGGGTCGCTGTGACTAGAGCATGGTCCGACAGAGATATTGCCTCAATTTGAGAGTTGGATATATGTGGTAGAAGAGAATGGGATAATAAAATGTAGTCTATCCTAGACAGTGTATGATGGGCCGCAGAGAGGCAGGTGTATTCTTTGTCTGTGGGGTGTAAGGCTCTCCAAATATCTACTACCTGCAGTCTTTCAGCCAGTAGGGGTACCCCGAATTTGGGCAATGAGAGAGGTCTTGCTGGTGGGTGTGATCTGTCTAGGTAGGAGGAGGAGATAAGGTTGAAATCCCCACTGAGTATCAAGGGATCTGTGAGGAAGGGAGTCAGTTTGGCCAGTAAGGACTGAAAAAATTTCTTAGAATAGACGTTAGGTGCATATACATTACACATTGAATAAACTCTACCATGAATCTTAGCAGATAGTATCACATAACGACCCTCAGGGTCAGCAACAGTGAACAGAACTTCCGCCGGGATAGAACGTTTGATCAATATAACAACACCTCTGGCTTTAGAATTGAAAGAGGTAAAACCCAATACCCGCCAATTCAAAGCATTTAGTTTTGCCGTCTCCTCTGAAGTCAGGTGTGTTTCCTGGAGGAACGCCAGGTCTACCCGTTGTTTATTAAGATAGAGGAGTACTTTCCGTCTCTTTGCTGGGGAATTAAAACCCCCAACATTCCAGGATCCCACCGTCAGGTCAGCCATATGTCAGAGGAAAAGGCAAAACAGATGCGTTCTTTACCACCTTCACAAGAAACAGCGACATAATCACATCCTGATGGATGGGGGGTGGGGAAGTGGGGGGTGGAAAGAGACAAAACAAGAGAAGAAAAAGGGAGATAGGAGGCAATCGTGAGTAACAGGCCGTACAATCGTAGAAGTACAATTTTAAAAAAATCACTAATATGTCAGTGGCCAGTGACCTCCGGTCAGCAAGCATAAGCGAGCACCAGTGATGGTGTACCCACGCCCGAGTATACAGTGACGGGCACTAACAGGAAAGGAGGATCCCCTCCCCACCGCCAGAATTCTATGATCTATACCCACCCAGCATCCCACAAAAAATAAGCAGGATAACAGCATACTCCTAAAAACAACAGCTCCTGGGCAGAATGTAGTGAGTCGAGTAATGTAGAGAATCTATGGGAAAGATTACAAATAAGCAAACATAACCACGGGAGTCCATGATAATGGGGGAGTCCCCAGCATATGCAAGTAACATGATAGACAATTATAGAACATTTTTTTTTTCTTCTTGTTTTGTATATATGTAATCATATCGAAGATATAATGAAGCCGAATCAAATATAGAGCGGCAGCAGTCACTATTATGCAAGAGATCATTTGCAAAAAGAACCAGCACAGTTCACGCAGAAGATATGATGAAATCGCAGGGGGAAAACCTGTATATTATAATCCAGCAGCCGCCGAAGGGAGGTCTGTAATATCTGTGGCGTCTTCTCTAGAGATATTACGGAGGTAGGCCACTGCGTCTGCGGGTGATAGGAAATCTTTGTGGGAGGTACCCTCATAAATGCGTAAGCGTGCGGGGTAGAGTAATCCAAACTTGCGGCCCTCGGACACAAGTTGAGTGCAAATAGGTGAAAACGCTTTACGGGCCCGGGTCAATTCCACCGAATAGTCCTGGAATATGAAGAGCTTGTTACCCTCCCATTGGATATCTTTCATTTTGCGGGATGCAGACCAGAATGCCATTTTATGAAGGTAGTTCAGACAGCGAAACAGTGTCGCCTGTGGACGCGGTCTGGCGGGGGTGGGGACAGGGCCTACACGATGGACCCTTTCAATAACTAGATCGCTGCAGTCTCGTTCTATGCCCAAAAGTGTAGGCAGGGTGACACGTACAAAATGAGCTAGTGCTGTGCCTTTAAGTGATTCTGGCAAACCCACCAAATTGATAGTATTTCTTCTTGAGCGATTTTCTATATCATCTAGCTTATTCCATATTTGATAATTCTCTGTGGTAAGAGATTTTACTGAGTGATGCAGTCCCTCTATGTCATGTGTAGCTGCTTGCAGCTGGGATTCAGTGTGAGAGACTCTCTGCTGTAAGTGCTGCAGGTGTGTAGTGATATCAGTGACAGCCTGTGATAACAGAGGGGCCATGGTGGCCTTTATTGCTGCCACTACGTCTCCATACGTTACAGGGGCTTCAGGATCACGGCATACCTGTGATCCTGTGATGTCTGTCCCCTCGGCCGCGAATTTTTTGGAGGCTGGGGAGGTGACTTCAGGGCCGGTGCTAGGCGCCATGTTGGTTCCCGCGCGGCGCTTTTCAAGCCTCGGATTTACGCCTGTAGGAGTCTGGGTAGCCACAGCCATGGGCGTCACATAGCGGTCCATGCTGACCGCAGAGTTTGCAGAGGGTATGCCGGGTGATGTAGAGGCTGTAACAGCCTTGAAAAGGTTTATTGCAGTGGGCGGCGGGACGGAGCTCCTGCAGCGTGCGGCTCACTCCATGGGTCCCGGAACCGGAAGTCGTGTGTGTGTGTTTTTAAGGAAAGTTGTGTGTTCAAGTAAAAGAGGCATGTGTGTGAGAGGCATGTGTGTGTGAGTGGTATGTGTGTGTGTGAGGGCATGTGTGTGTGAGAGGTGTGTGTGTGAGAGGTGTGTGTGTGTGTGTGTGTGTGTGTGTGTGTGTGTGAGAGTGGCATGTGTGTGAGAGGTGTGTGTGTGTGTGTGTGTGTGTGTGTGTGTGTGTAAGTGAGTGGCATGTGTGTGAGAGGCATGTGTGTGTGTAAGTGAGTGGCATGTGTGTGAGAGGCATGTTTGTGTGTAAGTGAGTGGCATGTGTGTGTGTGTGTGTGTGTGTGTGTGTGTGTGTGTGTGTGAGAGGCATGTGTGTGTAAGTGAGTGGCATGTGTGTGAGAGGCATGTTTGTGTGTAAGTGAGTGGCATGTGTGTGTGTGAGAGGCATGTGTGTGTAAGTGAGTGGCATGTGTGTGAGAGGCATGTGTGTGTGTGTGTGTGTGTGTGTGTGTGTGTAAGTGAGTGGCGTGTGTGTGTGTGTGTGTGTGTGTGTGTGTGTGTGTGTGTGTAAGTGAGTGGCATGTGTGTGAGAGGTGTGTGTGTGTGTGTGTGTGTGTGTGTGTGTGTGTGTGTGTGTGTGTGTGTGTGTGTGTGTGTAAGTGAGTGGCATGTGTGTGAGAGGCATGTGTGTGTAAGTTGGTGGCATGTGTGTGAGAGGCATGTGTGTGTGTAAGTGAGTGGCATGTGTGTGAGAGGCATGTGTGTGTGTGTGTGTGTGTGTGTGTGTGTGTGTGTGTGTGTGTGTGTGTGTGTGTGAGAGTAGCATGTGTGTGAGAGGTGTGTGTGTGTGTGTGTGTGTGTGTGTGTGTGTAAGTGAGTGGCATGTGTGTGAGAGGTGTGTGTGTGTGTTAGTGAGTGGCATGTGTGTGAGAGGCATGTGTGTGTAAGTGAGTGGCATGTGTGTGAGAAGCATGTGTGTGTGTGTGTAAGTGAGTGGCATGTGTGTGAGAGGTGTGTGTGTGTGTGTGTGTGTGTGTGTGTGTGTGTGTGTAAGTGAGTGGCATGTGTGTGAGAGGCATGTGTGTGTGTGTGTGTGTGTGTGTGTGTGTGTGTGTGTGTGTGTGTGTGTGTAAGTGAGTGGCATGTGTGTGAGAGGTGTGTGTGTGTGTGTGTGTGTGTGTGTGTGTGTGTGTGTGTGTGTGTTAGTGAGTGGCGTGTGTGAGAGGCATGTGTGTGTGTGTGTGTGTGTGTGTGTGTGTGTGTGTGTGTGTGTGTGTGTGAGTGGCATGTGTGTGAGAGGTGTGTGTGTGTGTGTGTGTGTGTGTGTGTGTGTGTGTGTGTGTGTGTGTGTGTAAGTGAGTGGCATGTGTGTGAGAGGTGTGTGTGTGTGTATGTGTGTGTAAGTGAGTGGCATGTGTGTGAGAGGCATGTGTGTGTGTGTAACTGAGTGGCATGTGTGTGAAAGGTGTGTGTTAGTGAGTGGCATGTGTGTGTGTGTGTGTGTGTGTGTGTGTGTGTGTGTGTGTGTGTGGCATGTGTGTGAGAGGTGTGTGTGTAAGTGAGAGGTATGTGTGTGAGAGGCAAGGATTAAAGGTGGCACACACCTGGTCTGGGTACACGCTACCTTATAAATATATGGAGGGGTGTCTGTTTCTGAATGTGTGTGTGTGAGAGGCATGTGTGTGTGTGTGTGAGAGGCATGTGTGTGTGTAAGTGAAAGCGGCGTGTGTGTTTTTAAGTGGAGACATGTGTGTGTGTGTGTGTGTGTGTGTGTGTGTGTGTGTGTGTGAATGCGGCGTGTGTGTGTTTTTAAGTGATGGAGGCATGTGTGTGTGTGTGTGTGTGTATGTGTGTGGAAGAGGCATGTGTGTTTTTAAGTGAAAGCAGCGTGTGTTTTTAAGTGAATGAGGCGTTTGTGTTTTTGTTTATATATATCTAGTGTTCACGCTAGGTGTATTTCACAGGGCGCTGCGCCCTGCCCCTTTTTTAGACAGCTGAATCTCGCTCCGGCCCGTTTTTGTGCGCCCTGCCGCCCCGCCGTTTGCAGCCCGCCAAACCTCGCCATGCCGCCGGACCCAGCCGTGCGCCGCCGGACCGGGTAAGCACATGAGAGTCCCCCGCGGCCCGCCCCACCCGTCCGTAGCTGTCAGCCGCCGCTGTCTCAGCCTTGCGCTGACACAGTGACTGACAGCATCTCCCCTCCTCTGCGAGCAGACTATAAGTCTGCTCATGATCTGGTGTGACAGGAGGGCTGGGTTTGCCTCTCCCGCCGAGGCAAACCCGGCCCTCCTCTGTATGAATGTTTAAAAGGACTCGGAGACGCCAGGGAGTATCAACAGGTCGCCATCTTTAATGCAGCTCCGCAAGTGTGGCGGTGATCCGCGCTCCCCCTCTGTGTCCTGGGCTAAATTTACCTTGTAAGTACTGCGGCTGTAAACTTCAATCTCAGTGCTCTCTACCTGGTGCAATGTGCCTCAGTGCTCTCTACCTGGTGCAATGTGCCTCAGTGCTCTCTACCTGGTGCAATGCGTCTCAGTGCTCTCTACCTGGTGCAATGTGCCTCAGTGCTCTCTACCTGGTGCAATGCGTCTCAGTGCTCTCTACCTGGTGCAATGCGTCTCAGTGCTCTCTACCTGGTGCAATGTGTCTCAGTGCTCTCTACCTGGTGCAATGTGTCTCAGTGCTCTCTACATGGTGCAGTGTGTCTCAGTGCTCTCTACCTGGTGCAGTGTGTCTCAGTGCTCTCTCCCTGGTGCAATGTGTCTCGGTGCTCTCTACCTGATGCAATGTGTCTCAGTGCTCTCTACCTGGTGCAGTGTGTCTCAGTGCTCTCTACCTGGTGCAATGTGTCTCGGTGCTCTCTACCTGGTGCAATGTGTCTCAGTGCTCTCTACCTGGTGCAGTGTGCCTCAGTGCTCTCTCCCTGGTGCAATGCGTCTGAGTGCTCTCTACCTGGTGCAGTGTGTCTCAGTGCTCTCTACCTGGTGCAATGTGTCTCAGTGCTGTCTACCTGGTGCAGTGTGTCTCAGTGCTCTCTCCCTGGTGCAATGCGTCTCAGTGCTCTCTACCTGGTGCAATGTGTCTCAGTGCTCTCTACCTGGTGCAGTGTGCCTCAGTGCTCTCTACCTGGTGCAGTGTGCCTCAGTGCTCTCTACCTGGTGCAGTGTGCCTCAGTGCTCTCTACCTGGTGCAGTGTGCCTCAGTGCTCTCTACCTGGTGCAGTGTGTCTCAGTGCTCTCTACCTGGTGCAGTGTGCCTCAGTGCTCTCTACCTGGTGCAGTGTGCCCCAGTGCTCTCTACCTGGTGCAGTGTGCCTCAGTGCTCTCTACCTGGTGCAGTGTGCCTCAGTGCTCTCTACCTGGTGCAGTGTGCCTCAGGGCTCTCTACCTGGTGCAGTGTGCCTCAGTGCTCTCTACCTGGTGCAGTGTGCCTCAGTGCTCTCTACCTGGTGCAGTGTGCCTCAGGGCTCTCTACCTGGTGCAGTGTGCCTCAGTGCTCTCTGCCTGGTGCAATGTGTATAATGTGCTCTATCTGGCGCAGTGTGCCTCAGTGCTCTCTACCTGGTGCAGTGTGCCTCAGTGCACTCTACCTGGTGCAGTGTGCCTCAGGGCTCTCTACCTGGTGCAGTGTGCCTCAGTGCTCTCTGCCTGGTGCAATGTGTATAATGTGCTCTATCTGGCGCAGTGTGCCTCAGTGCTCTCTACCTGGTGCAGTGTGCCTCGGTGCTCTCTGCCTGGTGCAATATGTATAACGTGCTCTACCTGGCGCAGTGTGTATAGGAGGTTCTACCTGGTGCAATGTCTATTAGGTGCACTACTGTGTGGTGTAATGTGAATTGCCACTATTATGTGGCCACGCCCCTTCCCCACGAAACATCGCCCCTAAATTTTTGCTGCGCGCCTTCGCCGCGCACTGTCCGTGCTTTCCCCTGTAGGATTACAGTATGTACCTAAGTTTACCTATCTAACTTAAGAATGTGCCCTCCTGAATGAAAAATGTGCCCTCACCGTGATCAGCGCCCTGCCCTAAAAAAATCCTAGAGTGAACACTAATTATATCGGCACACCGCTGCGCCAAAGCATCTCCATCGAGACCCGCTGGCGGGTGAGGGAGCACTGTAGGTGTACTATAAAGGTATGCTGGTGTCTGTTTTATTGTAATGACTGACTTGGAGTGCATCCACTTTCTATGTGTATCTTTATTACTATTGGGAAAGGTACCTGAGCACGCTGCTACTGTTCACCCTGAGTTCCGGATAGCTACATATGGTATGTGTGTGTATATGTAGGGGGGCACCAACATTTATCATGCCTCCGGGCGATTGGGACGAACTTACGCCACTGCACTCAAGCATACCCCAAGTCACAGTGCTCGGTGTGATGATACTCCCATAAAGGTATCTTTCTGTTCTGTTTCCCGAACTGTGGCCCTCATTCCGAGTTGATCGGTCGCAAGGCGAATTTAGCAGAGTTACACACGCTAAGCCGCCGCCTACTGGGAGTGAATCTTAGCTTCTTAAAATTGCGACCGATGTATTCGCAATATTGCGATTACTAACTACTTAGCAGTTTCAGAGTAGCTCCAGACTTACTCTGCCTGTGCGATCATTTCAGTGCTTGTCGTTCCTGGTTGACGTCACAAACACACCCAGCGTTCGCCCAGGCACTCCCACCGTTTCTCCGGCCACTCCTGCGTTTTTTCCGGAAACGGTAGCGTTTTCAGCCACACGCCCCTGAAACGCAGTGTTTCCGCCCAGTAACACCCATTTCCTGTCAATCACATTACGTTCGCCGGAGCGAAGAAAAAGCCGTGAGTAAAATTACTTTCTTCATAGTAAAGTTACTTGACGCAGTCGCAGTGCGAACTTTGCGCATGCGTACTAAGCGGATTTTCACTGCGATGCGATGAAAAATACCGAGCGAACAACTCGGAATGAGGGCCAATGTTCATAAAGTGGTAATGTTGGCTCCTCAAAGAAACTCACTCTCCTCAAGTGGAAGCAGGGGGGTACACAAATTTAATAAAAATATGAACACTTAAAATGGAGTCCATCCATAAAATAAACAAATAGAAAAATAGCAGCAAAAATCGGCAAAGGGGTTAAAAGTTCCAAAGCAGCAGAAAAGTTTTTGTTTGAAATATCCAATAGGTAAATAACTACTCACACTCCTGTTGTCAACATGTTTCAGCCCTGGCCTGGGCCTTTATCAAGACATTTTTTTATTTGTCTATAATTTTGTGTTAAAGCGCTGTGGTTATAAACACAGATCTCTGATTTTGTGGTAGTATGTGGAGAAGATGATGTTCATCAAAATTAATTATAAATTCTTCCTGAAAGACCTTTAGCAGCAATTGCCTCCACAAAGTACACAGGGAGCTGTGATGGTGGATTCCAGTGGGGACGAATTGATAATCTGTGAGGAGGGGGATGTACACGGTGATGAATCGGAGGATGATGATGAGGTGGACATCTTGCCTCTGTAGAGCCAGTTTGTGCAAGGAGAGATTAATTGCTTCTTTTTTGGTGGGGGTCCAAACCAACCAGTCATTTCAGTCACAGTCGTGTGGCAGACCCTGTCACTGAAATGATGGGTTCGTTAAAGTGTGCATGTCCTGTTTATACAACATCATGTGCTGTTTGGGGACTATTTTTTTTTGTGCCATCCTGTCTGTAACTGCAACAGTGACATTATTACTTCTTTCTGCTGATGATTCCTCTCCCAAAGCACCAAAGCATCTGACTAGCCTTCCTCATTGCTTTGTTACATTGCTTACCTGCCTTTACTCCTAGATCCCTTTCCTCCTCAGTAGTTCCCAGTATAGTGCCATTAATACTATATTTATCCTTTATGTCACCTGAGATAGTGACTCCTAGATCCCTTTCCTCCTCAGTAGTTCCCAGTATAGTGTCATTAATACTATATTTAGCCTTTATGTCACCTGAGATAGTGACTCCTAGATCCCTTTCCTCCTCAGTAGTTCCCAGTATAGTGCCATTAATACTATATTTATCCTTTATGTCACCTGTAATAGTGACTCCTAGATCCCTTTCCTCCTCAGTAGTTTCCAGTATAGCGCCATTAATACTATATTTATCCTTTATGTCACCTGAGATAGTGACTCCTAGATCCCTTTCCTCCTCAGTAGTTTCCAGTATAGCACCATTAATACTATATTTATCCTTTATGTCACCTGAAATAGTGACTCCTAGATCCCTTTCCTCCTCAGTAGTTCCCAGTATAGTGCCATTAATACTATATTTATCCTTTATGTCACCTGAGATAGTGACTCCTAGATCCCTTTCCTCCTCAGTAGTTTCCAGTATAGTGCCATTAATACTATATTTATCCTTTATGTCACCTGAGATAGTGACTCCTAGATCCCTTTCCTCCTCAGTAGTTTCCAGTATAGTGCCATTAATACTATATTTATCCTTTATGTCACCTGAAATAGTGACTCCTAGATCCCTTTCCTCCTCAGTAGTTTCCAGTATAGTGCCATTAATACTATATTTATCCTTTGTCACCTGAGATAGTGACTCCTAGATCCCTTTCCTCCTCAGTAGTTCCCAGTATAGTGCCATTAATACTATATTTAGCCTTTATGTCACCTGAGATAGTGACTCCTAGATCCCTCTCCTCCTCAGTAGTTCCCAGTATAGTGCCATTAATACTATATTTATCCTTTATGTCACCTGAAATAGTGACTCCTAGATCCCTTTCCTCCTCAGTAGTTTCCAGTATAGTGTCATTAATACTATATTTATCCTTTATGTCATCTGAAATAGTGACTCCTAGATCCCTTTCCTCCTCAGTAGTTCCCAGTATATTGCCATTAATACTATATTTAGCCTTTGGATTTTTGAGACCCAAGTGCATGATTTTGCATTTTTTGGCAGGGCCGTAACTAGGTATGTGCGCTCTGTGCCTTGCACACAGCGCAGGATGATCTGGGGCGCAACCAGCCGTCACCACAGTCTATATTAGACAGGTGACGGTCAGCACTGCCTCCCCTCCCCCCCCAAGCCGGAGTGAGCCAGCGCCATGGTAAGAGTGATCCGTGCGGCGCAACGCAACCCCCTCCCCGCACACACCCGCTGGAGCTTACAGCAGCGACGGGCGACCGCTACTCCCTCTGTGCTGCCGGCCGCAGCTGGCAGAGGAGAGGGGCAGAGAAATGCAGCGACGAGAGGACAATGATTCGGGGAGCTGCGGCAGAGTAACAGGCTCATCTCGGGGCCTTTATGTCGGTGCGGCTGCAGCTGTCTCTCTATTGGCCGCGCGGCTGTGAGTGACGGACGGGATCTAAGGAACGGGGTGTCTCTGGTGATGCTGCAGTGAGGAGCCGAACTACAGGAACCAGCGAGGAGAAAAGCAGCCAGCTGCCGGGTTTAGCAAAGTATAGTATAGTACAAAATATATAAATTCCAATGGCACTCTTATCTCTCTCACTCTCCTGTCTATCTACTCTATCTACTCTATCTATCTATCTATCTATCTATCTATCTATCTATCTATCTATCTATCTATCTATCTGTCTGTCTGTCTGTCTGTCTGTCTGTCTGTCTGTCTGTCTGTCTATCTATCTATCTATCTAACCACACAATCCAATGTTCCTATATTCCCCTCAGTTTACTAATAAGGCACCACAAGTGTTCCGGTCAACTGCACAAACATAGGTAGATAGACAGATTTTATATATATATATATATATATACATACATATATATATATATATATAATATAAAAATACAACTCAGCCGGCACTCAATTCAACTTAATGCAGCTTGCCCCGGTGCCATAATCCAAAGAAATACATACACCTCCAGACGCAGACAATGAGGCACTCCAGAGGCTGAATCCAGAAAAAAAGGTATATTTAAATGTAACGTTTCGGGGAAACCCCTTCCTCAAGACATACCTGACATGGTATGTCTTGAGGAAGGGGTTTTCCCCAAAACGTTACATTTAAATATACCTTTTTTCTGGATTCAGCCTCTGGAGTGCCTCATTGTCCGCGTTTGGAGGTGTGTATATATGTTTCTTGACCGGCACTCTACTTAATAAAGCTGATACCTGGGTGCCCTCCCACGGACCTCTAGGGAGCAATGCATAGTACAGAAATTTAAGAGACACTCCACGGATTTTTGAAATAAATCACACGGCCACCACAGCCTGCTTGGTCAACGTTCCAAGTGCTCTTTAATAGCACCTTTCTGTAATATATATATATATATAGAAAGGGGTTGGAACGGCGGCACTCAGGAAAATAAAACGCCCTGACGAAAAAGCACCAGCTTTGAAACGTTAGCTTATACAAGTGGCTGTGTCTGCGTTTTATTTTCCTGAGTGCCGCCGTTCCAGCCCCTTTCTACAACTACACTTTGCTCACACACTCACACTTTCTCTCTCATTGTGTAGGGGCTCTTACTGTGCTGTAACGTGTGGTGTAATTTGAACAACAGATACTACTGTGAAATGGTACTATTCAGTGGCCACGCCCCTTCCCTTTGAAGCCATCCCCCTAGATTTTTTACGCGCCTACGGCGAGCACCGGCCCTCTTTATAATATGGGGGAGGGGGCGCCGATGCGATTTCTTGCACACAGCGCTAAAATGTCTAGTTACGGCACTGTTTTTTGGCATTAAACTGTAGTTGTACCTAGATCCTCAATCATATGTTTTACCCCACCTGGTGTGTCTACTCTGTTGTATACCTTTGTGTCATCTGCAAAAAGGCATACTTTCCCTTTAATGCCATTTGCAATGTCACCAATAAAGATAATAAAAAGCACTGGTCCAAGTACAGATCCCTGGGGTACTCCACTGGTAGCATTTCCCTCCTGTGAATGCACTCCATTTACCACAACTCTCTGTTTTCAATCCTGCAACCAAGATCTTATCCATTCACTAATCCTAATATCCAATCCCAAACTTTCAAGTTTTTTTAGCAGTCTGCGATGTGGAACAGTGTCAAAAGCCTTACTAAAGGGAGAGGGGCGTGGCTCCGCGGACATGGAGTAGCAGCTTCTAGTCAGCACTCTCCGTTCCATTCATCCTGATTCTCTATCCTGGTGTCCCTCCTGTGCTTTAAAAGAAGCTGAGGTGTAGGGGAACTTCTCCTGATCATATTGCTCCTGCTCCAGACCATGCGCTGCAGCCGCCGTGATTGCAGGGATCCAGGCTACACTGCGGGGATCAGAGCGCGGGAGGAAGCTGGCGCCATTACAGACAAAAGCGCCTGGTGCCGTGACTCACGCGCGGGAAGGTGCCAAGTGCGGCGGAGGACGAAGACGGAGGCTGTGAGGGGTAAGACCCGCTGTATACCCGCGCCCTGCAGACTGGCCCTGACACACTTAGCCTCCTGTGCCCCAGACCTGCTGCCATAACAGTGCATGAGCCCGTCCTGCGGGGGGGAGATAGGTGGCTGCTACAGGAGGGAGACGGATCTGTGCCTGAGCCCTGATACTGCCTGTGCTGGCTCCGGAGGATCCTTGGTCTCCGTACCGTTTATATAAAGACTGCTAAATCCTCCATTACCATTTCTTGCTGGGGTCCACAGGTGCCTGTGTTCTCCCCATATTACACAGTGTGAGGAACTCTAAGGCGGGAAACGCCGCCGATTTTACCCTTGCAGTGCATGTGTGGCCTGGAAGCGTGGACACTTGCTCTTGTCTAAACACTGCATGGTCTGGTTATACCCTGCGTATTGTCTCCGCTGCTTTATTCTATACTACTGGTCTCTACTTGGGTGACTCTCCTAATACTACAGCATAATGGTGAAACCGCAGCAGTCGGCTGCTGCTAAGCTGGAGAAGTATTCCAGGTCGTCAAACCCTTACCGTAAAGAGGTGACCCCTGACCGTGACCCCTCTCCTCTGCTCAAATCTCCTCGCTGTTCTGCCGCCTCTGAAGCTCCTCCTGATGCTACCCTACAGTACAGAAGGTCCTGGAGGCTGTGGCTGCTAGTGAGGCCAGACTGGCGGATAAAATTGGTCAGGTTCAATCTGACCTGTCTATATACATCATGACCTTCAGAGGGTCCGGGAACGTGTGGGTGAGGTGAAGGCTCGTACGTCCACTCTTGAAGATTCAATGAAACCACTGGGAGTTAAAGTCACTGCTATAACTGCGCAATTGACGGATGTACAACACAAATTGCTGGATATGGAAGGGCGTTTGAGGAGATGTAATGTACGATTCGTGGGCCTGCCGGAATGCGAGGAAGGCCAGTCTCCTGAGAAATTAGTGGAAAAATGGCTCACTGACAGCTACGGGATGGACTCCTTTTCACCCTTTTTTACTGTGGAAAGAGCTCATAGAGTCCCCTCCCGCCTGGGGCGCCACCCCGTACCTTGATAGCTAAACTCCTCAATTACCGCATCAGGGATGCTATCCTATGACTGAATCGTACTAAAGGCCCACTGCTATGGAATGGCTCCCGAGTGTCCGTGTTCCCGGACTTTGCGGTGGAGGTTCAGAAGAATAGGGCCCAGTTTACTCCTGTTAAGAGACGTCTCCGTGAACTGAATAAATCCTATGCTATGCTATTCCCTTCTAAGCTCAGAATTGTGGTGGATGGAGAGGCGAAATTCTTTTCTACTCCTCGGGAGGCCTCCATGTGGCTGGATACTGCCAGGCTGGCGAGACGGGCCATGGCCGCGGACTGAGGATGTGTGACTATCCTTCTGCTGTGGACCCTCTCTCTTTCACTTATTGCTGGCTTGATTTTTGTTTTTCTGTTATTGTGATGGGGGAATGTATCGAGTAACAGTCACCTGCTTCCACTATGTGTGGCTACTGCACTTACAGGCTTAGGGCAGGCATTGCCGCTTGCTCCCTTAGTGGTGGGTAGTTGGGTAGTGGCAGTAAGGGGTTATGGCTTAGGCTGTTGGGCACTGCAGAAGCGGAGGGGGGGGGGTTAGTTTTGTTGTAGGGATCCAAGTATGCCAATGTTTGGAGTGGTATACAGGGAGTGGGGTTCGGGGGTAAAGGTATGCCGAAGTTCGGGGAGGCATCTGGGGGAGAAGGTACCAGGGGGATTGGTTTGCAACTGTTGAGATGTGCTTGTTTTTTTCTTCTACTGCATTTTGCTATGTGGGATATGTTGTTTATTTCTGTGATATTGGGAGTACTATGTGTTACGAGCTTGATGATGTGTGGGCTAGTGGAGTCATGGTTCTACGACACACTATGGTTTTATGGCGACTAATTTAGTTAAATTCCTCTCTTGGAATGTGCGAGGCCTTAGACAGCTCAAGCAGTATGGGGCAGATGTCATCTGTCTGATGGAGACCCATCTGGTTGGGGCTAAAGTTATGTCTTTAAAAAACCGTGGGTGGGTTGGACTTACCACTCGACCCATACCTCCTCTTCTAGGGGGGTCTCCATCCTGGTCAGGAAACAGATTCCGTTCACGGTGGAGCAAGTACAAATTGATTCATGAGGTAGATCAGTTTTTATTAAGTGCCAGATTCACTCTGTATCTCGTGTTGATAGCACTTTATATACCGCCTCCATACTCCCCGGAGGTCCTTAAGAAAGCAGCGGAGTTTATTGCTCTGTTCCCTGATACCCCTGTAATTAGTCTGGGGGATTATAACACCACCCTAAATCCGACTCTGGACAGATTTACGGCTGCTGGGATGCCTCCCGGACAAAGCAGTGGCTCCTTTAGGGCACTGGTAAAGGGCATGGAGTTAGTTGATGTATGGCGTTAGAGATACCCTGATATTAAACAATATTCCTGTGTTTCACTTACACACTTTTCTAGAATAGATCTGGCTCTGATTTCCCCTGCACTGTTACCGCGAGTTCGGTTGGTGCATTATGAATCTAGGGGAATTTTCGATCATTCCCCAGTTTCCCTAGTTTTAGATATGGGAGGGATGAGAGGTCAGGTATTTTGGAAGCTGAATCCATTTTGGCTCACCAGACTGGGAACTGATGGGGCACTAGAGGAACAGTGGGCAGAATTCATGGAGATTAACGAGGGCACTGCTCCCTTATCCGTACTCTGGGATGCATTCAAATCCCACATACGAGGTACTCTTATTCGGCCAGTATCGACTTTAAAAAAAACATATAGGGAGAGGGAGGCCAATCTGGAGACTTCTTGTAGGTCTTTGGTGCTTGCTTATCTGGCCGATAATTCGGATTCATCTAGGAAAGCCTGGTTGCAGGCTCAGAGGGAATGGACTGACTGACAAAGCAAAATATTGGATACTTTTCACTAAACATTCACTTTATGCAATTGGCGACAGGCCCGGTGGCTTTCTGGCTAGGCTGGCGTGCACTGTGCAACCGTCTAATACTGTTGTTCAAATTATAGGCCGTGACGGCACTGTGTCTAATCAAACCCCCGACATAGCCAATCACTTTCTTGACTACTATGATCGATTGTATAGCACTAGGTTAACCTGTACAGATGGGGACCTTCAGTCGTATCTTGACGCTATTCCTGACGCTGACCCCTGAAGCACGCGATTTGCTTGACTCCCCGATCTCTCTGGCTGAAGTAGAGAGAGCCATAAAGTCCTTCCTTGGTGGTAAAGCGCCGGGGCTGGATGGCATACCTGTAGAATTATATAAAAAGCATGGGGAATTCTATGCGCCCAGATTGTTGGCACTGTATGAACGGCTGTTCAAGGGGGGGACGGTGCTGGAGTCTATGTCTGAAGCACTGATTATAGTTCTGCTGAAGCCTGATAAGGACCCCACTAGGGTGGAGTCATATGACCCATATCTCTTTTGCCTACCGATATCAAAATCCTGGCTAAAATACTAGCGATTAGACTTAACTCGGTTATTGCTCAGCTGATTCATGGTGATCATGGGTTTATGCCTGGGAAATATACTCTGATTGATCTCAGGAAATTGTTTACTCATCTGCAGGTCCCCCGTGGGGACGACCACTCCTCGATTATAGTTTCATTAGATGCTGCTAAAGCGTTTGACTCGGTGGAGTGGAAGTTCCTTTGGGAGACCATGGAGAAATTTGGGATAGGTCCAGGTTTTATTAAGTGGGTCAAATGAATGTACTTGAAGCCTAGAGCCAGAGTGTCAGTTAACGGTTTTGTCTCCTCCTCGTTCCCGCTACAGAGGGGGACTAGGCAGGGTTGCCCCTTGTCTCCTACCCTGTTCGCATTGATGGTGGAGCCGTTGGCATGTCTCATTAGACACACTGAAACTATATCGGGTTTTAAAATTGGTCCGACAGAGGACAGATAGCTTTGTATGCAGATGACATATTGCTTTTTGTATCCAACTATGCCGTCACCATGCCTATAATCCTTACTATAATTAACGACTGGTAAATATTCAGGACTTCTGATTAACTGTGAAAAATGCCATTCAGGGGACAGTGCCCGGAGAGTCCTAGTATACCCCTCCCACTTCAGTGGGTGGAGGTCTTTTTTTTTTTTAATTCAATGTTTTTTATTGAAGTTTTTCAATTTTGCTTTAACATTTCACACAAACAGCACACATGAAACTACCACACACAATATGTGCAGGAACAAGGGTACATGTATACAGCATATAATACGTCCAATAGGTATTACTTCTCATACCTCTTATAATCGCAGGGCAACGGTGTCCTAGGTCAACACATCCTAAACATACCGCTTCTATTATATTCATAAGCACAACAGAATTGGCACATTATGTTACATATATCATAGCAGGGCAAGACCGGCCGCGGGGGTGTCCCCCTCCCACAGATCCCTATATCGATACACGGGAAGGAATCCAGATCTACTCATTCCCTATCCTTGTAATATTTAGAGTCCAACCACCTGCCCCATATTGTGGACCATTTCCTCTCCACTTTCCTAGCCAGAAACACAAATTTTTCGTGCGCTATTGTTTCGTTGACCAGGGATATCCACGCCCTAGCTGCCGGGGTCTCACTAGCCAGCCATAGCCGGGCAATGCAAACCCTAGCTAAGGCGCACAAGTTAATAACATATCGCCTACTAGACGGATCTAAAACTTCCTCATCCACAATCAGCAGTGTACAGAGCGCAGGAGTACATACGAAGGAAGGAATACCTGTATCACACAGGATACGTATAACAGCCGTCCAAAACAAAGACACGCCAGGGCATAGCCACAGTAGATGCCAAAAATCTGCATCCACAGCTCCACACCTAGGGCATTGCGAGCTGTGGGAACCCCCAATATGCGCTAGTCTCACAGGGGTCATATACACCCTGTGCAGAATGTATAGTTGTATTTGCTGGTATCTAACAGAGGAAGTGGAGATCCGGTGTGCTCCCATAGCAGTATTCCATGCATCGTCCGATAGCACACCCACATCTGTCTCCCATCTACCCCGAAGAGCCGTAAGAGGGTCATTGTGATGCATTTGCAGGATACGACCATATATCCTAGAGACTAAATGTCCCAAATCTAGTGTTTGCAACATTAATTTAACCGGGGAGTCAGCCAGGACTGGAGGGCCATTTGGGAACTGGGCTGCCAACGCGTGTCTTAACTGTAGGAAATGAAAGAAGAACCCTGAGGGGATGTTGTGTGCGTGCTGAAGTTGTTGGAATGAGTTAAGAAGCCCATCACTGTATAAATGGCCCAAGGATGATACTCCCCATTTTCCCCAAACTTCCCGGACCTGAAGATGACACCGTTCTGGCAACCCATATATGTTATCCAGTGGGGTATCAGGATCAATGCCACGACCCCGCACCACAGAGTGCACCATTTTCCATATTAATATGGATTGCTTAATAAGTGGTAATGTGGACATTTTAATGCTACCACAGAGAAGTAGTTGCAGTGGGGAGCCCCCCGGATATTCATGGTGCAACATCAGCGAGTGCAGAGCCGTGGCATCGAGGTCACCAACCCACTCCCAGACATGCGCCAGTTGCGCCGCATAATAGTAGAAGCGGAAGTTAGGGAGGGCCAGACCCCCCATTTCTCGTGATCTGGTCATGGTATCTAGTCTTAAACGTGCTCGTTTACTGGCCCATACCAGGGAGGAAAGCAACCCATCTATTTGTTTAAAAACCTTCTGTGGAATATAAACAGGAGATTGCTGCAAGACATAGAGAAGTTTGGGCTGGAAGACCATTTTAACCATATTAACCCTCCCCGTGACCGTCAAAGGCAACTTACCCCACGTCTGCACTCGGCCGCGGAGATACATTATTTGAGGGGTAATATTAATAGGAGAAAATTTTTGAGGGTCATTAGACACCCAGATACCCAAATATTTGAAGGATTCCACCCACCTTAGTGGAAGAGCCACCAACGGGGAGGCAGGGACTTCGCCTCTAAGTGGGATAATAAAGGATTTCTCCCAGTTAATCAGGAGACCAGAGTATCGCCCAAACTCAACAATAATTTCCAAGATCCTAGGCATAGACTCAGCATAGCAATCCACAAACATCAGAACGTCATCAGCATATAGGGCCACCCTGTCCTCCCGAGCGCCCACTTTAAGTCCATAGATCCCGGCGTCTGCCCTCAGAAGACACGCAAGGGGCTCGATGGCCATAGCAAACAGGGTAGGGGACAAGGGACAACCCTGTCGCGTGCCTCTAGATAAGGGAAAAGAGTGAGATACGAAACCATTAACCGCCACCCTTGCCGAGGGAGAGGAGTACATCAGCCGAACATATTTAATAAAATTCGGGCCAATACCAAATCTACGCATAACTTCCCATAAATATTCCCACTCCACAGAGTCAAAAGCCTTAGCGGCATCCAATGACACGACTATGGAGGAGGAAGGGTCCGCACGTGGGATCTGTAGGTGGGTAAACAGACGTCTGAGATTAATAGAGGTCGATTTATTGGGCATAAAGTAGAGATGAGCGCCTGAAATTTTTCGGGTTTTGTGTTTTGGTTTTGGGTTCGGTTCCGCGGCCGTGTTTTGGGTTCGAACGCGTTTTGGCAAAACCTCACCGAATTTTTTTTGTCGGATTCGGGTGTGTTTTGGATTCGGGTGTTTTTTTCCAAAAACACTAAAAAACAGCTTAAATCATAGAATTTGGGGGTCATTTTGATCCCAAAGTATTATTAACCTCAAAAACCATAATTTACACTCATTTTCAGTCTATTCTGAATACCTCACACCTCACAATATTATTTTTAGTCCTAAAATTTGCACCGAGGTCGCTGTGTGAGTAAGATAAGCGACCCTAGTGGCCGACACAAACACCGGGCCCATCTAGGAGTGGCACTGCAGTGTCACGCAGGATGTCCCTTCCAAAAAACCCTCCCCAAACAGCACATGACGCAAAGAAAAAAAGAGGCGCAATGAGGTAGCTGACTGTGTGAGTAAGATTAGCGACCCTAGTGGCCGACACAAACACCGGGCCCATCTAGGAGTGGCACTGCAGTGTCACGCAGGATGTCCCTTCCAAAAAAACCTCCCCAAACAGCACATGACGCAAAGAAAAAAAGAGGCGCAATGAGGTAGCTGTGTGAGTAAGATTAGCGACCCTAGTGGCCGACACAAACACCGGGCCCATCTAGGAGTGGCACTGCAGTGTCACGCAGGATGGCCCTTCCAAAAAACCCTCCCCAAACAGCACATGACGCAAAGAAAAAAAGAGGCGCAATGAGGTAGCTGACTGTGTGAGTAAGATTAGCGACCCTAGTGGCCGACACAAACACCGGGCCCATCTAGGAGTGGCACTGCAGTGTCACGCAGGATGTCCCTTCCAAAAAACCCTCCCCAAACAGCACATGACGCAAAGAAAAAAAGAGGCGCAATGAGGTAGCTGTGTGAGTAAGATTAGCGACCCTAGTGGCCGACACAAACACCGGGCCCATCTAGGAGTGGCACTGCAGTGTCACGCAGGATGTCCCTTCCAAAAAACCCTCCCCAAACAGCACATGACGCAAAGAAAAAAAGAGGCGCAATGAGGTAGCTGTGTGAGTAAGATTAGCGACCCTAGTGGCCGACACAAACACCGGGCCCATCTAGGAGTGGCACTGCAGTGTCACGCAGGATGTCCCTTCCAAAAAACCCTCCCCAATCAGCACATGATGCAAAGAAAAAGAAAAGAAAAAAGAGGTGCAAGATGGAATTGTCCTTGGGCCCTCCCACCCACCCTTATGTTGTATAAACAAAACAGGACATGCACACTTTAACCAACCCATCATTTCAGTGACAGGGTCTGCCACACGACTGTGACTGATATGACGGGTTGGTTTGGACCCCCCCCCAAAAAAGAAGCAATTAATCTCTCCTTGCACAAACTGGCTCTACAGAGGCAAGATGTCCACCTCATCTTCACCCTCCGATATATCACCGTGTACATCCCCCTCCTCACAGATTATCAATTCGTCCCCACTGGAATCCACCATCTCAGCTCCCTGTGTACTTTGTGGAGGCAATTGCTGCTGGTCAATGTCTCCGCGGAGGAATTGATTATAATTCATTTTAATGAACATCATCTTCTCCACATTTTCTGGATGTAACCTCGTACGCCGATTGCTGACAAGGTGAGCGGCGGCACTAAACACTCTTTCGGAGTACACACTTGTGGGAGGGCAACTTAGGTAGAATAAAGCCAGTTTGTGCAAGGGCCTCCAAATTGCCTCTTTTTCCTGCCAGTATAAGTACGGACTGTGTGACGTGCCTACTTGGATGCGGTCACTCATATAATCCTCCACCATTCTATCAATGTTGAGAGAATCATATGCAGTGACAGTAGACGACATGTCCGTAATCGTTGTCAGGTCCTTCAGTCCGGACCAGATGTCAGCATCAGCAGTCGCTCCAGACTGCCCTGCATCACCGCCAGCGGGTGGGCTCGGAATTCTGAGCCTTTTCCTCGCACCCCCAGTTGCGGGAGAATGTGAAGGAGGAGATGTTGACAGGTCGCGTTCCGCTTGACTTGACAATTTTGTCACCAGCAGGTCTTTCAACCCCAGCAGACCTGTGTCTGCCGGAAAGAGAGATCCAAGGTAGGCTTTAAATCTAGGATCGAGCACGATGGCCAAAATGTAGTGCTCTGATTTCAACAGATTGACCACCCGTGAATCCTTGTTAAGCGAATTAAGGGCTGCATCCACAAGTCCCACATGCCTAGCGGAATCGCTCCGTGTTAGCTCCTCCTTCAATGCCTCCAGCTTCTTCTGCAAAAGCCTGATGAGGGGAATGACCTGACTCAGGCTGGCAGTGTCTGAACTGACTTCACGTGTGGCAAGTTCAAAGGGCATCAGAACCTTGCACAACGTTGAAATCATTCTCCACTGCACTTGAGACAGGTGCATTCCACCTACTATATCGTGCTCAATTGTATAGGCTTGAATGGCCTTTTGCTGCTCCTCCAACCTCTGAAGCATATAGAGGGTTGAATTCCACCTCGTTACCACTTCTTGCTTCAGATGATGGCAGGGCAGGTTCAGTAGTTTTTGGTGGTGCTCCAGTTTTCTGTACGTGGTGCCTGTACGCCGAAAGTGTCCCGCAATTCTTCTGGCCACCGACAGCATCTCTTGCACGCCCCTGTCGTTTTTTAAAAAATTCTGCACCACCAAATTCAAGGTATGTGCAAAACATGGGACGTGCTGGAATTTGCCCATATTTAATGCACACACAATATTGCTGGCGTTGTCCGATGCCACAAATCCACAGGAGAGTCCAATTGGGGTAAGCCATTCCGCGATGATCTTCCTCAGTTGCCGTAAGAGGTTTTCAGCTGTGTGCGTATTCTGGAAAGCGGTGATACAAAGCGTAGCCTGCCTAGGAAAGAGTTGGCGTTTGCGAGATGCTGCTACTGGTGCCGCCGCTGCTGTTCTTGCGGCGGGAGTCCATACATCTACCCAGTGGGCTGTCACAGTCATATAGTCCTGACCCTGCCCTGCTCCACTTGTCCACATGTCCGTGGTTAAGTGGACATTGGGTACAGCTGCATTTTTTAGGACACTGGTGACTCTTTTTCTGAGGTCTGTGTACATTTTCGGTATCGCCTGCCTAGAGAAATGGAACCTAGATGGTATTTGGTACCGGGGACACAGTACCTCCAACAAGTCTCTAGTTGGCTCTGCAGTAATGATGGATACCGGAACCACGTTTCTCACCACCCAGGATGCCAAGGCCTCAGTTATCCGCTTTGCAGTAGGATGACTGCTGTGATATTTCATCTTCCTCGCAAAGGACTGTTGAACAGTCAATTGCTTACTGGAAGTAGTACAAGTGGGCTTACGACTTCCCCTCTGGGATGACCATCGACTCCCAGCGGCAACAACAGCAGCGCCAGCAGCAGTAGGCGTTACACGCAAGGATGCATCGGAGGAATCCCAGGCAGGAGAGGACTCGTCAGATTTGCCAGTGACATGGCCTGCAGGACTATTGGCATTCCTGGGGAAGGAGGAAATTGACACTGAGGGAGTTGGTGGGGTGGTTTGCGTGAGCTTGGTTACAAGAGGAAGGGATTTACTGGTCAGTGGACTGCTTCCGCTGTCACCCAAAGTTTTTGAACTTGTCACTGACTTATTATGAATGCGCTGCAGGTGACGTATAAGGGAGGATGTTCCGAGGTGGTTAACGTCCTTACCCCTACTTATTACAGCTTGACAAAGGGAACACACGGCTTGACACCTGTTGTCCGCATTTCTGGTGAAATACCTCCACACCGAAGAGGTGATTTTTTTTGTAATTTGACCAGGCATGTCAATGGCCATATTCGTCCCACGGACAACAGGTGTCTCCCCGGGTGCCTGACTTAAACAAACCACCTCACCATCAGAATCCTCCTGGTCAATTTCCTCCCCAGCGCCAGCAACACCCATATCCTCCTCATCCTGGTGTACTTCAACACTGACATCTTCAATCTGACTATCAGGAACTGGACTGCGGGTGCTCCTTCCAGCACTTGCAGGGGGCGTGCAAATGGTGGAAGGCGCATGCTCTTCACGTCCAGTGTTGGGAAGGTCAGGCATCGCAACCGACACAATTGGACTCTCCTTGTGGATTTGGGATTTCGAAGAATGCACAGTTCTTTGCTGTGCTGCTTTTGCCAGCTTGAGTCTTTTCATTTTTCTAGCGAGAGGCTGAGTGCTTCCATCCTCATGTGAAGCTGAACCACTAGCCATGAACATAGGCCAGGGCCTCAGCCGTTCCTTGCCACTCCGTGTGGTAAATGGCATATTGGCAAGTTTACGCTTCTCCTCCGACAATTTTATTTTAGGTTTTGGAGTCCTTTTTTTACTGATATTTGGTGTTTTGGATTTGACATGCTCTGTACTATGACATTGGGCATCGGCCTTGGCAGACGACGTTGCTGGCATTTCATCGTCTCGGCCATGACTAGTGGCAGCAGCTTCAGCACGAGGTGGAAGTGGATCTTGATCTTTCCCTAATTTTGGAACCTCAACATTTTTGTTCTCCATATTTTAATAGGCACAACTAAAAGGCACCTCAGGTAAACAATGGAGATGGATGGATTGGATACTAGTATACAATTATGGACGGGCTGCCGAGTGCCGACACAGAGGTAGCCACAGCCGTGAACTACCGCACTGTACTGTGTCTGCTGCTAATATATAGACTGGTTGATAAAGAGATAGTATACTCGTAACTAGTATGTATGTATAAAGAAAGAAAAAAAAACCACGGTTAGGTGGTATATACAATTATGGACGGGCTGCCGAGTGCCGACACAGAGGTAGCCACAGCCGTGAACTACCGCACTGTACTGTGTCTGCTGCTAATATAGACTGGTTGATAAAGAGATAGTATACTCGTAACTAGTATGTATGTATAAAGAAAGAAAAAAAAACCACGGTTAGGTGGTATATACAATTATGGACGGGCTGCCGAGTGCCGACACAGAGGTAGCCACAGCCGTGAACTACCGCACTGTACTGTGTCTGCTGCTAATATATAGACTGGTTGATAAAGAGATAGTATACTCGTAACTAGTATGTATGTATAAAGAAAGAAAAAAAAACCACGGTTAGGTGGTATATACAATTATGGACGGGCTGCCGAGTGCCGACACAGAGGTAGCCACAGCCGTGAACTACCGCACTGTACTGTGTCTGCTGCTAATATATAGACTGGTTGATAAAGAGATAGTATACTCGTAACTAGTATGTATGTATAAAGAAAGAAAAAAAAACCACGGTTAGGTGGTATATACAATTATGGACGGGCTGCCGAGTGCCGACACAGAGGTAGCCACAGCCGTGAACTACCGCACTGTACTGTGTCTGCTGCTAATATAGACTGGTTGATAAAGAGATAGTATACTCGTAACTAGTATGTATGTATAAAGAAAGAAAAAAAAACCACGGTTAGGTGGTATATACAATTATGGACGGGCTGCCGAGTGCCGACACAGAGGTAGCCACAGCCGTGAACTACTGCACTGTACTGTGTCTGCTGCTAATATATAGACTGGTTGATAAAGAGATAGTATACTCGTAACTAGTATGTATGTATAAAGAAAGAAAAAAAAACCACGGTTAGGTGGTATATACAATTATGGACGGGCTGCCGAGTGCCGACACAGAGGTAGCCACAGCCGTGAACTACCGCACTGTACTGTGTCTGCTGCTAATATATAGACTGGTTGATAAAGAGATAGTATACTCGTAACTAGTATGTATGTATAAAGAAAGAAAAAAAAACCACGGTTAGGTGGTATATACAATTATGGACGGGCTGCCGAGTGCCGACACAGAGGTAGCCACAGCCGTGAACTACCGCACTGTACTGTGTCTGCTGCTAATATAGACTGGTTGATAAAGAGATAGTATACTACTAATATTATATACTGGTGGTCAGGTCACTGGTCACTAGTCACACTGGCAGTGGCACTCCTGCAGCAAAAGTGTGCACTGTTTAATTTTAATATAATATTATGTACTCCTGGCTCCTGCTATAACCTATAACTGGCACTGCAGTAGTGCTCCCCAGTCTCCCCCACAATTATAAGCTGTGTGAGCTGAGCAGTCAGACAGATATATAATATATATAGATGATGCAGCACACTGGCCTGAGCCTGAGCAGTGCACACAGATATGGTATGTGACTGACTGAGTCACTGTGTGTATCGCTTTTTTCAGGCAGAGAACGGATATATTAAATAAACTGCACTGTGTGTCTGGTGGTCACTCACTATATAATATATTATGTACTCCTGGCTCCTGCTATAACCTATAACTGGCACTGCAGTAGTGCTCCCCAGTCTCCCCCACAATTATAAGCTGTGTGAGCTGAGCAGTCAGACAGATATATATAATATTATATATAGATAATAGATGATGCAGCACACTGGCCTGAGCCTGAGCAGTGCACACAGATATGGTATGTGACTGAGTCACTGTGTGCTGTGTATCGCTTTTTTCAGGCAGAGAACGGATTATAAATAAAAGTGGTGGTCACTGGTCACTATCAGCAAAACTCTGCACTGTACACTACTGAGTACTCCTAATGCTCCCCAAAATTAGTAAATCAAGTGTCTCTCTAATCTATTCTAATTCTAAACGGAGAGGACGCCAGCCACGTCCTCTCCCTATCAATCTCAATGCACGTGTGAAAATGGCGGCGACGCGCGGCTCTTTATATAGAATCCGAGTCTCGCGATAGAATCCGAGCCTCGCGAGAATCCGACAGCGTCATGATGACGTTCGGGCGCGCTCGGGTTAACCGAGCAAGGCGGGAAGATCCGAGTCGCTCGGACCCGTGAAAAAAAACATGAAGTTCTGGCGGGTTCGGATTCAGAGAAACCGAACCCGCTCATCTCTAGCATAAAGCCCGTCTGATCCGGGTGTTTAATGTGAGAAATAACTGTATTTAATCTGCTAGCCAGCACCTTAGCCAAAATTTTAATGTCAGTAGGTAGGAGGGATATAGGGCGATAGGACTCCACTTTCCTAAGATCCTTATCAGGCTTAGGGAGAACCACAATCACTGCCTCTGCCATAGACGGGGGGAGAGACTCCTGTGTAAAAATCTGGCCATATAACTCAAGTAGGTGCGGGACAAAAAAATCCAGGTTATGCTTATAGACCTCAGAGGGTATTCCATCCAAGCCCGGGGCTTTACCACTAGGGGAGGCCTCAATCGCTGCCCTAACTTCATCGGGGGAAATAGGTGCCTCCAGAAGGTCACAGGCCTCACCGGATAGGGTGGGGAAGCAGACACCGTCTAAATAATCGTTCAATTGTGATGAGGTACTATCCATTTTAGATTTATACAAGTGGCTATAGAAGGATACAAATTCAGCCGTCATTTGTGGAGTCTGGGTCAGGTGAACACCTTCAGCGCTCACAATCTCCACCACTACACTAGTAGGTCTGTCTCCCCGAACCAAAGAGGCTAGATATGTCCCCGGCCTGTCCCCAGTAGCGTAAAAGGTATGGGATGAGAAGAGGAGTCTATGCTGAGTCTTTTCCATTAGGTATTCTCTCCATTCCCTCTGAGCCGACAGCCAGGCTGCCTTGGAGCTGTCCAAGGAATCCTGCAAGTATTGCAGCTCCGCTGCGACACTCCGGACCTCCAGCTCAGCCTCCCTTCTCTTGTAGAAGGATTTCAAATCAGACACCCGTTTAATCAAACTCCCCCGTAAAAAGGCCTTAAATGTGTCCCATAAATTAGAGATAGCCTGGTCGGCACTATTCAGCTCAAAGAATTCCCGCCATGCGGCCACCAGATCAGAGCCGTCCCCCATGTGAACAAGCCAAAATGGGTTAAACTTCCACACAGCTTGGCCCCTATCGCAATTAAAGTCTAAATTAAAGGTTAAAGGGGAGTGGTCTGATATACCCCTAGTCTTATATCTAATATTACCGACGCGGGGAACCATGTCACTCGAGAGGAGGGCCAGGTCAATCCGAGAGAACTAGGAATGAGAGTGTGAGAAACACGAGTATTGTTTGAGAAAAGGATATCTCAATCTCCACGGATCGACCAGGCCAAGCCCCGACACCACATTTGCAAAACCGGATCTCCCAGGACATGCAGCAGACGGAGACATAGAGAGCCTATCCTTTACCACATCTAGCACATTATTGAAGTCCCCGAGGCAGATAACAGACATCCAAGGGGATGAGGCCATGAACCCAGCAACCTTCTTAAGAACATCGGGGGAGTATGGAGGGGGCACATAAACAGCTAGCAGGAGGACAGGGACGTAAAATAATCTACATTTCAAAAACACATATCTCCCCCAGGGGTCCGTTTGTATAGATTCCATTACAAAGGGGACAGTCCGCCTAATAAGGACCGAAACCCCACGTGAGGCAGACGTGTGCATAGAGTGGTATGCCCATCCCACCCAGGGTCTCTTCAATGAAAGAGTCTTACTCCCCACCAAGTGTGTTTCCATAAGGCAGACAATATCAGCGGAATAGTGTTTGATCTGTCGGAGTACGAGAGACCTCTTAATTTTATCATAACACCTTAAGTCCCGCCATAGTACACCAAAAATATAATAGGTGCATCACCCCGCGGCCAGCCGGCCCCGCCACGTACAGATTCAGTAACCATACACCGTTGCTTACATTGCACAGTAACAATCCATGGCCCTCATTCCGAGTTGTTCGCTCGCAAGGCGAATGTAGCAGAGTTACACACGCTAAGCCGCCGCCTACTGGGAGTGAATCTTAGCTTCTTAAAATTGCGACCGACGTACGCGCAATATTGCGATTACAAACGAGTTAGCAGTTTCTGAGTAGCTTCAGACTTACTCTGCCTGTGCGATCAGTTCAGTGCTTTTCGTTCCTGGCTGACGTCATAAACACACCCAGCGTTCGGCCAGGCACTCCCACCGTTTCTCCGGCCACTCCTGCGTTTTTTCCGGAAACGGTAGCGTTTCCAGCCACACGCCCCTAAAACGCCGTGCATCCGCCCAGTAACACCCATTTCCTGTCAATCACAATGCGAACGTCGGAGCGATGAAAATGCCGTGAGTAAACTTACTTTCATCATAGTAAAGTTACTTGGCGCAGTCGCAGTGCGAACATTGCGCATGCGCACTAAGAGAATTCTCACTGCGATGCGATGAAAATCTCCGAGCGAACAACTCGGAATGAGGGCCCATGTACTTTCACAACATACATTTCCCCTTAAAAACCAAATATAACCTAACATCCTCCCCCGCCCCCCTCCCCGTATACCACCCCCAACATGCAGCATACTTGGATCCCAAAACTGAGTGAGCATACCTAAAAAATAACTAAACCAAACTTTGTCGCACCATCGACCAGTGCAACTACTCCTTAATCGGGGCCAAGAATGTAATGACTCTTGGGAATGGAGAACAACTAGAAAAAAGGAAAATTAGGAGGTAGCCTCCAGCCACCGACCATTCCCCCCTCTAAAACAAAAACAGATGAGGGGGGATCATAAAGGCCCGCCCCCTAGGTCCATCTAGTACCCAAATAAAACATATTCAGATATCATGAAACCACCCAAATCAGGCCAAATATTTAACAATCCCCTCCCCCCCCCCCCCCCGCACATATCCCGCAACCTATCACCTCACAGTAAATAGCACACATAAGTAACCCAAACAGGATGAGTAAAAACAAAAAAGGACCGGAGAAAGTCAGCCTCCAAAAACAGCCGGAGATTCACGGATCTGCAAGGGCACGCCTCGCCGGGAATCGTCTGTCCAGCCACACCATGGCCTCACGAGGAGTTGTGAAAAACTTTGTTTCCCCATCAGCCACCACCTGCAGCCTAGACGGGAGGAGCATGGCATATGGCCGGTCAAGTTCACGGAGCCTCCTTTTGACAGGCAGAAACTGAGCCCTATCTTTTTGTACATCCACCGCAAAATCTGGAAATACTGATATAGGCGACCCATTCCATTTCAAAGGGCCCCTGGTACGAGCCAGCCTCAACACTGTGTCCCGGTCACGGAAGTGGAGGAACTTAGCAATCAAGGTGCGGGGTGGAGCCCCCGGAGGCAGCGGGCGCATTGGAACTCTATGGGCCCGTTCAACAGTAAAGTAAGGAGCCATTTTACGAGAAACTCTTCGGGAGCGGAGCCTTCTTCCTTCTCGGACAGGCCAATGAAACGGACGTTATTGCGCCGCAGACGCCCCTCCATATCCGTAAGCTTTTTGCGCACGTCAGTCATCTGAGATTCCAAAGCATCAGTACGACCCAGCGGGCCGACAGAATCTTCAACATTGGATATACGGGTCTCCGCTTCTCCCACTCTCTCTCTCACCCGCTGATGAATAATGGAGAGATCAGACTGCACTTGCCCGATTTTATCAGCCAGACGCACCTCGCTGGCAGTCACCGCATCCAAAACTCTCTGTAGTGCGGCATCCGGAGGGTCAGAAGAGGCAGAACTGTATGCAGGAGAAGGGGGCGATGCCTCAGATCTTGCAGTCTCCCCCCTCCGTTGCTGAGGGCCCTGGTCACGAACAAACTTATCCATCGCTCCCGCCGCCGCACCAGTCTGGCGACCCTTCACCATTTTGGACAGCACGGTGTCGTTCCCTCCGGTCAGCAGGATATATCAAAGCAAATACAGGCAGAGGGGGGCGCCCACCCCAACACCCCACGGGCCGGGCAACGGGTGCAAGCCAGTATATAGATATGTATAAATAGCCGGCAGGACCAAGGTCTCCAGGTATAATGCAAAGTGTCCGCCTAATACAGCAGGGATGCAGGGACTGTCACCCCCAGACAGAGCCGCGGGACGCAAAGGATCAATCCCCCAGCAGCAACCTCCAGATTTAGCAGGGGGGCTCGCACCAACAATAATGCAGGCAGGGACAGCAAACCCTAGGATTAAAGCAGGAGGGGGAAGAGGATTATATGCAGCCCAAAAGCCATTCAGCCAGTGTAGTTGAGGCTCCAATGGTTAGTCCCCCGCACAGTATAGAAAGTGCACCACCTGCACTTGGGTCCCAGCATAGAAGGGGAAATACAATGGAAGGAGTCACACAAAAAAAAAAAATGACCGCCAGGGCAGGCAGCCAGCGACGTGCAAGGTGGCCACACACCCCTCCAGGCTTCACCCACGAGCAGGGGCAGACAGTGCAGTCCAGCGGGTGCAGGAGAGCCCCGGCCGTCCGCTGCGGTCAGCGGAAGTCAGTGGGAGCCGCACTTCCGGTATCGCGGACAGCACGAGCCTACGGCAGAGGAGACGATGCAGGGAGCTCCACGCAAGGCCTCCCCGGACACCACAGGAGGCTTGCTGGGTGGCAGAGGAGAGCTCTCGTCGCTCCGGTGCTCCGGACGGCCGCAGCGGGCGGCGGCGGTGATCAGGAGTCGAACTTCCGGCAGCAGCACTTGGAAGCCGTTCCCCACTCCGGCCCAGCACAGATCAGAGTCCACAGGTACTCAGGGCTCCCGGTCCTCCGGAGACAACGGCAGGGAGCTCAAACCCATTCCAGGGGGGGCAGGAGGTACTCATACACCGATGGCCCCAGTATTAGACCCAGGGGGGGAGTACAGGATATTACTGCAGGATTAAGTGGCTGGAGAGCTGCACGATGCTAGTGCTACTCCATGCCCGTCCAAGCCACGCCCCGTGGGTGGAGGTCTTTAAATACTTAGGTATATGCATATCTAATGACCCATCTCACTATATAGCTCTTAATGTACAACCCCAAATAAATTACTTGACGTCTCGGATAGCGGTGTGGGGCAGGCTCCCGTTGACTGTTACGGGGAGAATTAATCTTATAAAAATGACGGCACAGTCCAAGTTGATATATGTATTGCAGCACTCCCCAATATACATCCCTCAAGCAGTATTTAAGCGTATAGATAGTATACTCTCCTCCATAATATGGTCCAGCAAGAGAGTGCAAATTAAACTGGACACTTTGACTCGGGAATAGGACTCTGGTGGTATGGGATAGGGACTCCGGTGGTATGGGATAGGGACTCCGGTGGTATGGCAGTGCCATGTTGTAGACTCTATTATTGGGCCACACAATTGTCACATATTTATGAATAGCTTAGGGATGAAGCCGGGATGGATCTCCCCTCCCTGGTGGTGTCTGCTTTGGTTCCTGGACTCATTCCATTGCATTGCTTGCTGTCTGGCAATAATAACTTGCTCGGCTTACCGATATTTAAGCAGGCTATAATGATTTGGAAACAGGCTGGGATTCTGCTTTTGAGTTAGGGCTGGGATCCGGATACCCCATTGGATGGTACTATTAGGTTTAATGAACTAATGGGTCTTCGGCTCCGTGAAGTATGGGGCAGATGGGGTATCTTTTCTATTGGGCAGATATACTCTGGGAATGTACTTAAATCCTTTTCTCAAATACAGTCGGACTATCCGATTCCCCATACTTATTTCTATCGCTACCTGCAGCTGAGACACGCCTGCTCTGCTCAATTCCCTGACAATTCGATCCAGCTACAACAGTCCCCTGTTAAGCAAATGCTGCTATCCCTGGATGGTTCCCACCTTACGTCCCAGATATACTCTAGCCTGCTCGCTTCATATCATGTGACTGACATGCCACGCCTTCGTATACAATGGGAGGCAGACTTAGGCCCCTTATCTCAGGATGCTTGGGACGCTGCCCTGACTGGCCCACGTACTTCGTCCACTTTGGCGAGGTTTCAGCAGGTTCAGCTATTCATACTGCACAGAGTATACATTATCCCTGAGCGTCTGCTTAGATTGGGGGGTAGTGGGGATTCTAAGTGCCCTAAATGCAACTCGCTGGAAGGCACATTCTGGCACCTTATATGGTCCTGCCCTGTGGTTAATTTATTTTGGGTTGAGATTATTCGGGTTCTGGTCTCTACAGGGGTACCCCCAGACGCATGCACTCCTGCTATATGCTTGTTAGCAGCTTTTGAGGATGATGCTCTTGATAAAAATATGCAACGCTACATTGCAAACCTCTGCATGCTGGCCAAGGTCTGTATAGCCAGACCGTGGATGTCCACTAGTGGTCCCTGTACCGTGGCCTGGATATCTCTTACCAATGAGGTTGTCAAACATGAGAAGTATGTATATATGTGTAGAGGTGCTGAAACAAAATACTATTGCATCTGGGAGAGGTGGTTAGATTCACCATATATACACCGGTAGTTGTGTCTCCGAGTGACTGTTGATAGTCATATGTTTATTGCCTAAATGGAATATGTGTTGTTTCTGATTCTGCTCCGTGGACTCTGCTGCACTAGTATACTTCCACCTGTGTATGAAAACAATGACCACGCGTGACACATTGTTATTCCAGATTTGTTTATTGTGTTTACTTGTACACTGTTATTGAGACTACCGAATGCAGCATTAACATTCTATTGTATGTAAGTTGCTGGGGGGGGGGGGGGGGGGTGTTTACAGTTTTGTTTTTTTCTGTACTACATATGAAAAATTTCAATAAAAATCTTTGAATTAAAAAAAAAAAAGCCTTACTAAAGTCTAGATAAGCTATATCCATGGCTCCACCTTTATCCATCACTTTAGTCACACAGTCAAAAAAGTCAATAAGAGTTGTTTGACATGATCTCCCCCCAGTGAATCCATGCTGTTTGGGATCCTGTAAATTGCTGGATTTGAGATAATCTACAACTCTTTCTTTTAAGAGTGTTTCCATTAATTTCCCTATTACTGATGTAAGACTCACTGGTCTGTAGTTGTTTGCCTCTTCCTTGCTTCCACTTTTGTGCAGTGGGACTACGTTTGCTGTTTTCCAGTCCTCTGGAATAACTCCTGTAGCTAATGACTGGTTGAATAATTCTGTCAATGGTGCTACCAGCACCTCTTTAAGTTCTCTTAGTATCCTTGGCTGTATCCCATCTGGCCCCATAGATTTGTCCGCTTTCAGCTTTGAGAGTTCTGTTAGGACCCCCTCCTCTGTAAATGTACTTGTTTAATTTTCCTGAATATCCTTTGCAACTTAACTGTGGTCGCTTCCACTCTCTTTCAGTAGTAAATACTGAGCAAAAATAATTAAGATGATCTGCTGTTACATTATCTCCCTCAACAAGACTCCCAGTCTCTGTCTTTAGTTTTATAATTTTGCCTTTTGTTTTTCTCCTTTTGCTTATATACCTAAAAAAAGTTTGGCCTCATTTACCCACTGACTGGGCCATTTTCTCCTCAGCTTGTGCCTTTGCACATCTGATTACCTTCTTAGGGGTTTATTTACTAATATTCATGTTTGAGTTGATTTGTGTAGAGTTTAAACCATACTTACCTACTCTCCCGGAAGCTGCGGGAGGCTCCCGTTTTTTGGGGTAGCCCCCCGCACCCCCGGAAGAGTGGGCAGGTCTCCCGCATCCTGCTCGCACCCTAGTGATGCGAGCAGGATGGAGAGATAACCTCCCGCATTCGCGGGTCCGTCGGGTGGAGAAGGGGTTAAAATGATGCAAATCGCGTCATTTTAGCCCCACCCCCTTCCCGCAGACCCGCGAATCGCGGCATTTCTTGATGCTGGGGCGGGGCTTAGTGATGTCACAGTCCGGCCCCGCCACCCGAAGACACTGCAGCGTCTCCTCTCCGGGCTTCTCCCGGAGAGGAGAAATAAAATGTAGGTAAGTATGGTTTAAACTCATTTTTTATCGGGTGCATTTTCATGCAACTTTTTGAATCTATATACGCTAATTTACGAAGCTGTCGAGTTATTGGTTTTCGTATTTTCCGATGTCGATGGCAGTCGTATTTTATGGGCCATTTACGGCCGTCAATGACATTTGCGTTCGTGTTTTTGATGTTTTGACTTGATTATTTTCAATGTTAAACGCGACAGGTTTTTTTTTTTAACAACCACGGCCGCATTTTCACTTTTAGTTTCGATTTTCATTCACGTTCATGATTGGTTGTGTTTCCGATATAGGAGTGTCTGTGCGCAACCATATAAATACGCCCCAAACCATCCGCACCTCGTGGGTTTAGTTAGTGGTGAGGAGGGAGGTTGTGCTGTGGAGGTTGGTGAGTAGTTGGTTTGGTGAGGAGTTTGGTTCACGATTTCTGAGTGTAGTATTGTGTTTGAAAGTAGTCTTGTCATTCTTGTAGTCTTGTTTTTTTGGTTTTGTCTCATTGTTTGTCCTAGTTTTTTTTATTTATAGTCCCTTGTCAGTGTGTGTGTGTGTGTGTGTGTGTGTGTGTGTGTGTGTGTGTGTGTGTGTGTGTGTGTGTGTGTGCGCTGTGCAGTGGAGGAGTGTGTTGTTTGTCTTATTATTTTTCTGTTAATTGTTGCCATTTTCACACGTGCATTGAGATTGATAGGGAGAGGACGTGGCTGGCGTCCTCTCCATTTAGATTAGGGTTGAGAGAGAGAGAGATTGACCTGAGGCTGTGATACTGTAGAAGAGAGTGCAGAGTTTAGTGACTGACGACCACAGTGACCACCAGACAGTGCAGTTGTTTGTTTTATTTAATATATCCGTTCTCTGCCTGAAAAAAACGATACACACAGTGACTCAGTCACATACCATATCTGTGTGCACTGCTCAGCCCAGTGTGCTGCATCAATGTATATATATATCTGACTGTGCTCAGCTCACACAGCTTATAATTGTGGGGGAGACTGGGGAGCACTGCAGTGCCAGTTATAGGTTATAGCAGGAGCCAGGAGTACATAATATTATATTAAAATTAAACAGTGCACACTTTTGCTGCAGGAGTGCCACTGCCAGTGTGACTAGTGACCAGTGACCTGACCACCAGTATATATAATATTAGTAGTATACTATCTCTTTATCAACCAGTCTATATTAGCAGCAGACACAGTACAGTGCGGTAGTTCACGGCTGTGGCTACCTCTGTGTCGGCACTCGGCAGCCCGTCCATAATTGTATATACCACCTAACCGTGTTTTTTTTTTCTTTCTTTATAGTCATACTAGTTACGAGTATACTATCTCTTTATCAACCAGTCTATATTAGCAGCAGACACAGTACAGTGCGGTAGTTCACGGCTGTGGCTACCTCTGTGTCGGCACTCGGCAGCCCGTCCATAATTGTATATACCACCTAACCGTGGTTTTTTTTTCTTTCTTTATACATACATACTAGTTACGAGTATACTATCTCTTTATCAACCAGTCTATATATTAGCAGCAGACACAGTACAGTGCGGTAGTTCACGGCTGTGGCTACCTCTGTGTCGGCACTCGGCAGCCCGTCCATAATTGTATATACCACCTAACCGTGTTTTTTTTTTCTTTCTTTATACATACATACTAGTTACGAGTATACTATCTCTTTATCAACCAGTCTATATATTAGCAGCAGACACAGTACAGTGCGGTAGTTCACGGCTGTGGCTACCTCTGTGTCGGCACTCGGCAGCCCGTCCATAATTGTATATACCACCTAACCGTGGTTTTTTTTTTTTTCTTTATACATACATACTAGTTACGAGTATACTATCTCTTTATCAACCAGTCTATATTAGCAGCAGACACAGTACAGTGCGGTAGTTCACGGCTGTGGCTACCTCTGTGTCGGCACTCGGCAGCCCGTCCATAATTGTATATACCACCTAACCGTGGTTTTTTTTCCTTTCTTTATACATACATACTAGTTACGAGTATACTATCTCTTTATCAACCAGTCTATATATTAGCAGCAGACACAGTACAGTGCGGTAGTTCACGGCTGTGGCTACCTCTGTGTCGGCACTCGGCAGCCCGTCCATAATTGTATATACCACCTAACCGTGGTTTTTTTTTCTTTCTTTATACATACATACTAGTTACGAGTATACTATCTCTTTATCAACCAGTCTATATATTAGCAGCAGACACAGTACAGTGCGGTAGTTCACGGCTGTGGCTACCTCTGTGTCGGCACTCGGCAGCCCGTCCATAATTGTATATACCACCTAACCGTGGTTTTTTTTTCTTTCTTTATACATACATACTAGTTACGAGTATACTATCTCTTTATCAACCAGTCTATATTAGCAGCAGACACAGTACAGTGCGGTAGTTCATGGCTGTGGCTACCTCTGTGTCGGCACTCGGCAGCCCGTCCATAATTGTATATACCACCTAACCGTGGTTTTTTTTTCTTTCTTTATACATACATACTAGTTACGAGTATACTATCTCTTTATCAACCAGTCTATATATTAGCAGCAGACACAGTACAGTGCGGTAGTTCACGGCTGTGGCTACCTCTGTGTCGGCACTCGGCAGCCCGTCCATAATTGTATATACCACCTAACCGTGTTTTTTTTTTCTTTCTTTATAGTCATACTAGTTACGAGTATACTATCTCTTTATCAACCAGTCTATATTAGCAGCAGACACAGTACAGTGCGGTAGTTCACGGCTGTGGCTACCTCTGTGTCGGCACTCGGCAGCCCGTCCATAATTGTATATACCACCCAACCGTGGTTTTTTTTTCTTTCTTTATACATACATACTAGTTACGAGTATACTATCTCTTTATCAACCAGTCTATATATTAGCAGCAGACACAGTACAGTGCGGTAGTTCACGGCTGTGGCTACCTCTGTGTCGGCACTCGGCAGCCCGTCCATAATTGTATATACCACCTAACCGTGGTTTTTTTTTCTTTCTTTATACATACATACTAGTTACGAGTATACTATCTCTTTATCAACCAGTCTATATTAGCAGCAGACACAGTACAGTGCGGTAGTTCACGGCTGTGGCTACCTCTGTGTCGGCACTCGGCAGCCCGTCCATAATTGTATATACCACCTAACCGTGGTTTTTTTTTCTTTCTTTATACATACATACTAGTTACGAGTATACTATCTCTTTATCAAACAGTCTATATATTAGCAGCAGACACAGTACAGTGCGGTAGTTCACGGCTGTGGCTACCTCTGTGTCGGCACTCGGCAGCCCGTCCATAATTGTATATACCACCTAACCGTGGTTTTTTTTTCTTTCTTTATACATACATACTAGTTACGAGTATACTATCTCTTTATCAACCAGTCTATATATTAGCAGCAGACACAGTACAGTGCGGTAGTTCACGGCTGTGGCTACCTCTGTGTCGGCACTCGGCAGCCCGTCCATAATTGTATATACCACCTAACCGTGGTTTTTTTTTCTTTCTTTATACATACATACTAGTTACGAGTATACTATCTCTTTATCGACCAGTCTATATATTAGCAGCAGACACAGTACAGTGCGGTAGTTCACGGCTGTGGCTACCTCTGTGTCGGCACTCGGCAGCCCGTCCATAATTGTATATACCACCTAACCGTGTTTTTTTTTTCTTTCTTTATACATACATACTAGTTACGAGTATACTATCTCTTTATCAACCAGTCTATATTAGCAGCAGACACAGTACAGTGCGGTAGTTCACGGCTGTGGCTACCTCTGTGTCGGCACTCGGCAGCCCGTCCATAATTGTATATACCACCTAACCGTGGTTTTTTTTTCTTTCTTTATACATACATACTAGTTACGAGTATACTATCTCTTTATCAACCAGTCTATATATTAGCAGCAGACACAGTACAGTGCGGTAGTTCACGGCTGTGGCTACCTCTGTGTCGGCACTCGGCAGCCCGTCCATAATTGTATATACCACCTAACCGTGGTTTTTTTTTCTTTCTTTATAGTCATACTAGTTACGAGTATACTATCTCTTTATCAACCAGTCTATATTAGCAGCAGACACAGTACAGTGCGGTAGTTCACGGCTGTGGCTACCTCTGTGTCGGCACTCGGCAGCCCGTCCATAATTGTATATACCACCTAACCGTGGTTTTTTTTTCTTTCTTTATACATACATACTAGTTACGAGTATACTATCTCTTTATCAACCAGTCTATATATTAGCAGCAGACACAGTACAGTGCGGTAGTTCACGGCTGTGGCTACCTCTGTGTCGGCACTCGGCAGCCCGTCCATAATTGTATATACCACCTAACCGTGGTTTTTTTTTCTTCTTTATACATACATACTACTACGACATCTCTTTATCAACCAGTCTATATTAGCAGCAGACACAGTACAGTACGGTAGTTCACGGCTGTGGCTACCTCTGTGTCTGCACTCGGCAGGCAGTCCGTCCATAATTGTATACCACCTAACCGTGGTTTTTTTTTCTTTCTTCTTTATACATACATAGTTACATAGACATCTCTTTATCAACCAGTCTATATTAGCAGCAGACACAGTACAGTACGGTAGTTCACGGCTGTGGCTACCTCTGTGTCTGCACTCGGCAGGCAGTCCGTCCATAATTGTATACCACCTAACCGTGGTTTTTTTTTCTTTCTTCTTTATACATACATAGTTACATAGACATCTCTTTATCAACCAGTCTATATTAGCAGCAGACACAGTACAGTACGGTAGTTCACGGCTGTGGCTACCTCTGTGTCTGCACTCGGCAGGCAGTCCATAATTGTATACTAGTATCCATCTCCATTGTTTACCTGAGGTGCCTTTTAGTTGTGCCTATTAAAATATGGAGAACAAAAATGTTGAGGTTCCAAAATTAGGGAAAGATCAAGATCCACTTCCACCTCGTGCTGAAGCTGCTGCCACTAGTCATGGCCGAGACGATGAAATGCCAGCAACGTCGTCTGCCAAGGCCGATGCCCAATGTCATAGTACAGAGCATGTCAAATCCAAAACACCAAATATCAGAAAAAAAAGGACTCCAAAACCTAAAATAAAATTGTCGGAGGAGAAGCGTAAACTTGCCAATATGCCATTTACGACACGGAGTGGCAAGGAACGGCTGAGGCCCTGGCCTATGTTCATGGCTAGTGGTTCAGCTTCACATGAGGATGGAAGCACTCAGCCTCTCGCTAGAAAAATTAAAAGACTCAAGCTGGCAAAAGCAGCACAGCAAAGAACTGTGCATTCTTCGAAATCCCAAATCCACAAGGAGAGTCCAATTGTGTCGGTTGCGATGCCTGACCTTCCCAACACTGGACGTGAAGAGCATGCGCCTTCCACCATTTGCACGCCCCCTGCAAGTGCTGGAAGGAGCACCCGCAGTCCAGTTCCTGATAGTCAGATTGAAGATGTCAGTGTTGAAGTACACCAGGATGAGGAGGATATGGGTGTTGCTGGCGCTGGGGAGGAAATTGACCAGGAGGATTCTGATGGTGAGGTGGTTTGTTTAAGTCAGGCACCCGGGGAGACACCTGTTGTCCGTGGGAGGAATATGGCCGTTGACATGCCAGGTGAAAATACCAAAAAAATCAGCTCTTCGGTGTGGAGGTATTTCACCAGAAATGCGGACAACAGGTGTCAAGCCGTGTGTTCCCTTTGTCAAGCTGTAATAAGTAGGGGTAAGGACGTTAACCACCTCGGAACATCCTCCCTTATACGTCACCTGCAGCGCATTCATAATAAGTCAGTGACAAGTTCAAAAACTTTGGGTGACAGCGGAAGCAGTCCACTGACCAGTAAATCCCTTCCTCTTGTAACCAAGCTCACGCAAACCACCCCACCAACTCCCTCAGTGTCAATTTCCTCCTTCCCCAGGAATGCCAATAGTCCTGCAGGCCATGTCACTGGCAATTCTGACGAGTCCTCTCCTGCCTGGGATTCCTCCGATGCATCCTTGCGTGTAACGCCTACTGCTGCTGGCGCTGCTGTTGTTGCCGCTGGGAGTCGATGGTCATCCCAGAGGGGAAGTCGTAAGCCCACTTGTACTACTTCCAGTAAGCAATTGACTGTTCAACAGTCCTTTGCGAGGAAGATGAAATATCACAGCAGTCATCCTACTGCAAAGCGGATAACTGAGGCCTTGGCATCCTGGGTGGTGAGAAACGTGGTTCCGGTATCCATCATTACTGCAGAGCCAACTAGAGACTTGTTGGAGGTACTGTGTACCAAATACCATCTAGGTTCCATTTCTCTAGGCAGGCGATACCGAAAATGTACACAGACCTCAGAAAAAGAGTCACCAGTGTCCTAAAAAATGCAGCTGTACCCAATGTCCACTTAACCACGGACATGTGGACAAGTGGAGCAGGGCAGGGTCAGGACTATATGACTGTGACAGCCCACTGGGTAGATGTATGGACTCCCGCCGCAAGAACAGCAGCGGCGGCACCAGTAGCAGCATCTCGCAAACGCCAACTCTTTCCTAGGCAGGCTACGCTTTGTATCACCGCTTTCCAGAATACGCACACAGCTGAAAACCTCTTACGGCAACTGAGGAAGATCATCGCGGAATGGCTTACCCCAATTGGACTCTCCTGTGGATTTGTGGCATCGGACAACGCCAGCAATATTGTGTGTGCATTAAATATGGGCAAATTCCAGCACGTCCCATGTTTTGCACATACCTTGAATTTGGTGGTGCAGAATTTTTTAAAAAACGACAGGGGCGTGCAAGAGATGCTGTCGGTGGCCAGAAGAATTGCGGGACACTTTCGGCGTACAGGCACCACGTACAGAAGACTGGAGCACCACCAAAAACTACTGAACCTGCCCTGCCATCATCTGAAGCAAGAAGTGGTAACGAGGTGGAATTCAACCCTCTATATGCTTCAGAGGTTGGAGGAGCAGCAAAAGGCCATTCAAGCCTATACAATTGAGCACGATATAGTAGGTGGAATGCACCTGTCTCAAGCGCAGTGGAGAATGATTTCAACGTTGTGCAAGGTTCTGATGCCCTTTGAACTTGCCACACGTGAAGTCAGTTCAGACACTGCCAGCCTGAGTCAGGTCATTCCCCTCATCAGGCTTTTGCAGAAGAAGCTGGAGACATTGAAGGAGGAGCTAACACGGAGCGATTCCGCTAGGCATGTGGGACTTGTGGATGGAGCCCTTAATTCGCTTAACAAGGATTCACGGGTGGTCAATCTGTTGAAATCAGAGCACTACATTTTGGCCACCGTGCTCGATCCTAGATTTAAAGCCTACCTTGGATCTCTCTTTCCGGCAGACACAAGTCTGCTGGGGTTGAAAGACCTGCTGGTGACAAAATTGTCAAGTCAAGCGGAACGCGACCTGTCAACATCTCCTCCTTCACATTCTCCCGCAACTGGGGGTGCGAGGAAAAGGCTCAGAATTCCGAGCCCACCCGCTGGCGGTGATGCAGGGCAGTCTGGAGCGACTGCTGATGCTGACATCTGGTCCGGACTGAAGGACCTGACAACGATTACGGACATGTCGTCTACTGTCACTGCATATGATTCTCTCAACATTGATAGAATGGTGGAGGATTATATGAGTGACCGCATCCAAGTAGGCACGTCACACAGTCCGTACTTATACTGGCAGGAAAAAGAGGCAATTTGGAGGCCCTTGCACAAACTGGCTTTATTCTACCTAAGTTGCCCTCCCACAAGTGTGTACTCCGAAAGAGTGTTTAGTGCCGCCGCTCACCTTGTCAGCAATCGGCGTACGAGGTTACATCCAGAAAATGTGGAGAAGATGATGTTCATTAAAATGAATTATAATCAATTCCTCCGCGGAGACATTGACCAGCAGCAATTGCCTCCACAAAGTACACAGGGAGCTGAGATGGTGGATTCCAGTGGGGACGAATTGATAATCTGTGAGGAGGGGGATGTACACGGTGATATATCGGAGGGTGATGATGAGGTGGACATCTTGCCTCTGTAGAGCCAGTTTGTGCAAGGAGAGATTAATTGCTTCTTTTTTGGGGGGGGTCCAAACCAACCCGTCATATCAGTCACAGTCGTGTGGCAGACCCTGTCACTGAAATGATGGGTTGGTTAAAGTGTGCATGTCCTGTTTTGTTTATACAACATAAGGGTGGGTGGGAGGGCCCAAGGACAATTCCATCTTGCACCTCTTTTTTCTTTTCTTTTTCTTTGCATCATGTGCTGATTGGGGAGGGTTTTTTGGAAGGGACATCCTGCGTGACACTGCAGTGCCACTCCTAAATGGGCCTGGTGTTTGTGTCGGCCACTAGGGTCGCTAATCTTACTCACACAGTCAGCTACCTCATTGCGCCTCTTTTTTTCTTTGCGTCATGTGCTGTTTGGGGAGGGTTTTTTGGAAGGGACATCCTGCGTGACACTGCAGTGCCACTCCTAGATGGGCCCGGTGTTTGTGTCGGCCACTAGGGTCGCTAATCTTACTCACACAGCTACCTCATTGCGCCTCTTTTTTTCTTTGCGTCATGTGCTGTTTGGGGAGGGTTTTTTGGAAGGGACATCCTGCGTGACACTGCAGTGCCACTCCTAGATGGGCCCGGTGTTTGTGTCGGCCACTAGGGTCGCTAATCTTACTCACACAGCTACCTCATTGCGCCTCTTTTTTTCTTTGCGTCATGTGCTGTTTGGGGAGGGTTTTTTGGAAGGGACATCCTGCGTGACACTGCAGTGCCACTCCTAGATGGGCCCGGTGTTTGTGTCGGCCACTAGGGTCGCTAATCTTACTCACACAGCTACCTCATTGCGCCTCTTTTTTTCTTTGCGTCATGTGCTGTTTGGGGAGGGTTTTTTGGAAGGGACATCCTGCGTGACACTGCAGTGCCACTCCTAGATGGGCCCGGTGTTTGTGTCGGCCACTAGGGTCGCTTATCTTACTCATACAGCGACCTCGGTGCAAATTTTAGGACTAAAAATAATATTGTGAGGTGTGAGGTATTCAGAATAGACTGAAAATGAGTGTAAATTATGGTTTTTGAGGTTAATAATACTTTGGGATCAAAATGACCCCCAAATTCTATGATTTAAGCTGTTTTTTAGTGTTTTTTGAAAAAAACACCCGAATCCAAAACACACCCGAATCCGACAAAAAAAATTCGGTGAGGTTTTGCCAAAACGCGTTCGAACCCAAAACACGGCCGCGGAACCGAACCCAAAACCAAAACACAAAACCCGAAAAATTTCAGGCGCTCATCTCTACTGTAAATAGTGAGGGGGTGGTCAAGCGGATGGAGGACACGTCCAAAATGGCCAAGGAGGTGAAGTCGGCTCGCAAAACCGGGGGTGGACAGCCCTATATTGCCAGATATCTGGACTATGAGGAGCCCATGCGGAGTGTAATACCTCCTGAAGTAGTGTCAGCAACCCATGTCCGGGGTTCCGATCGGCCCAGGAAGGATGGTGAGCATGTGTTTTATTCTTAACATTCTATTACATTAGTTAGGTATGACTGTTTTTTGGAAATGTGTGTCATGTGACGTTGCATATTGCTCCCATTTTCAAGTGTGCGTCAGCAAAGACATTGTTTTGGGTAATGTTTTCTACAAAAGCCAATGTAACATATTACTTTATTGTATGTCATGTGGTTTTTTCACATTACATTTTCCATGTGTAGTTTTGACTTGGTGTGTCATTGAATTGTACAGCAGTAATTTTGTCCTTTACCACATTTTTTTTTGTTTAAGTTTTTTTTATTTTTTTTTATTTTAAAAGTTATCCATGTGCAATGTTCACAAAACAGTGGTTGACATGTTAGAGACTGGAGTAGTGCAAAGTCACTTTGCAACCAGTTACATGTGTAATTTCATTAGTACAGAATGTAATCATGTTTAAGACAAACCCACTATTTGTTGGTTCAGTTTGAGGCTGTATTTGTCCCCTGACACAACACTGCTGACTTAGTTACATTACTATTATGATGGTTGTGATTTGTAATCAATGCTTTACTAATTTATTTGCTGATATTGTGCTAGTGTGTGTTTGTAGTGACACATCACAGAGCATTTTCTATATTACATCTTTCATTAATTACATTAGATAAGAAAAGCAAGATGTGTGTGATTTGGCTTGTTAGTGTATGTATTTGTAATTGTGTCCTATGTCTGTGTCCTGTACATTATTTCCTGTGTTGCACTTTCCATATTGCATATGACTTTTGTGCTTGTTTGCAATTTTTGTTTTTTTTTTTTTTTTAAATAAAACCAAGACAAATTTTTAAGATGTAATGTTTATCAACATAATGTTTGGATTTAGCAACAATAGCATTATAAAAAAATTTTTTCATGATTTTCAGTGTTGAAAAAAAATCTCTACTGCTCGTCCTGCAGTCAGTCCCATGACATATGATGATGATGACGCTGCGGAAGCAGGTAAAGTGTCCATTGTAGTACAAGTTATGTTTGTAAAGGTATGGCCATACCAATTTTTTTCCTTTAAATCATACAGTAGGTCCCTCAACAGAAGTCTTGAGCAGCAGAAGGCGGCCTCTTGAACCACACCAGAAAAGGACACGTGCCAACAAAGAAAGCCAGGTCTGATGGCCACTCCCAAACACAGCAGGCTACCCCACCACGAAGATTGTCTGCAGTTTCTTCGGTACCACCGCTCCAAATTTTGGACACACCTCCAAGACGCCAACCACACTCCGCTCATCTTGATGGTGCATAAGAATCTGTAAAAAAATATATATTAGTCATCTCGGAATAATCCATTTAATTATACTCAAACTCGACAACCAGCAAAATCAGTACTACTTACCGAAGTCACAAAAACATCAAATGGAACCCAAGCCAAATTGCCTTGTCCACATCCAGTAAAGATATGTATGTCCACTTCAGCCATACAGTAGCAGATTGTGTGGAAGATGCTGCAACAGAAACACATGTGTAAGCTTCTCAAATAGTAAGGTTGTAATCCTCAGTGTAACATGTGTGTTTTAACTAACATTGCCACCAACATGCAAAAACATTACTATGTTTTTGGTTTAGACACTAAAAGGCAACACATTATGCTTAAAAATGTGTTTTTATGGTGGAGTATGTCTGATCTACCATACAACTCATGTGCTTGCTTTCACAATGAAGTAACCAGACACATTTGCCACAAACAGGCATATGTATGTATTTAAGTTATGAGTGATGATGTTGCTATGCAGGAAATCTGAAATCACCATTCAAATACATGTGTTCCATGATTATTGCTTTTGATTAATTTTATAAACATATGGATAACTAACATCAAAATGTTTTTTCTCTTACGTCCTAGAGGATGCTGGGGACTCCGTAAGGACCATGGGGAATAGACGGGCTCCGCAGGAGACATGGGCACTAAAAAAGAACTTTAGGTATGGGTGTGCACTGGCTCCTCCCTCTATGCCCCTCCTCCAGACCTCAGTTTGATACGGTGCCCAGAGGAGACTGGGTGCATTACAGGGAGCTCTCCTGAGTTTCCTGGAGAAAAGTATTTTGTTAGGTTTTTTATTTACAGGGAGGCCTGTTGGCAACAGGCTCCCTGCATCGTGGGACTGGGGAGAGAGAAGCAGACCGACTTAAATGCTGGGCTCTGCTTCTTAGGCTACTGGACACCATTAGCTCCAGAGGGAGTCAGAACGCAGGTCTCCCCTTGCGGTTCGTCCCGGAGCCGCGCCGCCGTCCTCCTCGCAGAGCCGGAAGATAGAAGTCGGGTGAGTATAGGAAGGCAGAAGACTTCAGAGGCGGAGAACTTCAGAGCTTCAGAGCTTCACCGAGGTAATACGCAGCGGTAACGTGCAGCGGTAACGCTGCGCGCCATTGCTCCCACACAACACACACAGCGCACACTGTTGGGTGCAGGGCGCAGGGGGGGGCGCCCTGGGCAGCAATGTTATACCTCTAGGACTGGCTATATAGATATATACACTTTATTTGTGTTATTTATGAGAATTCCCCACCAGTTTGTTTAAAAAGAGCGGTACCGAAGCCCGCCACTGAGGGGGCGGAGCTTGTACCTCAGCACTCACCAGCGCCATTTTCTCCACAGCACACGCTGAGAAGCTGGCTCCCCGGACTCTCCCCTGCTGATCACCGGTGACAGAGGGTTTTAAAGAAGGGGGGGCACATACAGTATTTGGCTATATATATAAAAGAGCGCTATATCTGTGTAATTTTTTCCAGGGTTATTGGCGCTGGGTGTGTGCTGGCATTCTCTCTCTCTGTCTCTCCAAAGGGCCTTGTGGGGGATCTATCTCCAGATTACAGATTTCCCTGAGTGTGTGCAGTGTCGGTACGTGCGTGTCGGCATATCTGAAGCGGAAGGCTCTCCTAGGGATGAGGTGGAGCGCATGAGTGTGGTGTCTCCGTCGGCAACCCCGACACAGGACTGGTTGGATATGTGGAATGTTTTAAATGCAAATGTAAATTTATTGCACAAACGTTTGGACAAAGCAGAGTGCTGGGAAGGTACAGGGGGTCATGCCCTGCCTTTCCCTATGTCACAGGGGCCTTCTGGGTCTCAAAAACGCCCACTTTCTCCAGTAGTAGACACAGATACCGACACGGATTCTGAATCCAGTGTCGATTATGATGATGCGAGGTTGCAGCCAAAATTGGCAAAGAGTATTCATTATATGATTATTGCTATAAAGGATGTGCTGCATATTATAGATGACCCCGCGGTGCCTAATCCTAAGATCCACATGTTTAAAGAAAAGAAGCCTGAGGTTACTTTTCCACCTTCTTTTGAATTAAATGAGTTATTTGAAAGTGCTTGGGAAACTCCAGACAAGAAACTGCAGATTCCCAAAAGGATTCTTATGGCGTATCCTTTCCCGATCAAGGACAGGATACGGTGGGAATCCTCCCCAAGGGTGGACAAAGCGTTGACGCGCCTTTCCAAAAAGGTGGCGCTGCCGTCTCAGGATACCGCAACCCTCAGGGATCCTGCTGATCGCATGCAGGAAACTACCTTGAAGTCAATTTACACACATACTGGTACAATACTCAGGCCGGCAATAGCGTCGGCTTGGGTTTGTAGCGCTGTAATAGCGTGGACAGATACCTTATCTGCTGATATTGATACGATGGATAAGGAAACTATTTTGTTGGCCCTGGGCCATATTAAGGATGCGGCCCTTTATATGAGAGAGGCTCAGAGGGGTGTGGGCATACTGGGTTCCAGAGCGAACGCTATGGCGATTTCTGCCAGGCGAGCACTGTGGACCCGACAGTGGACGGGTGATGCCGACTCGAAACGGCATATTGAGGTTTCGCCTTACAAGGGTGAGGAATTGTTTGGGGAAGGTCTCACGGACCTAGTTTCCACAGCTACTGCAGGTAAATCAGCTTTTTTACCTTATGTTTCCTCACAGCCTAAGAAAGCGCAACAATATCAGATGCAGTCCTTTCGGTCGCATAAATCCAAGAGAGCTCGGGGATCTTCCTTTCTTGCCAGAGGTAAGGGCAAGGGAAAAAGCTGCCAGCTACAGCCAGTTCCCAGGAACAGAAGTCCTCCCCGGCTTCTACTAAATCCATCGCATGACGCTGGGGCTCCGCTGGGGGAGTCCGCTCCAGTGGGGGCACGTCTTCGTCTTTTCAGCCAAGTCTGGGTTCACTCTCAGGTGGATCCCTGGGCAATAGACATTGTTTCCCAGGGGTACAAGCTGGAATTCGAAGAGGTGCTTCCTCGACGGTTTTTCAAATCGGCACTACCGACTTCTTCCCCAGAGAGGGAGGTAGTTTTGGCAGCAATTCAAAAGTTGTGCCTTCAACAAGTGGTGGTCAAAGTTCCCCTGCTGCAGCAGGGGATGGGCTATTACTCAACCCTGTTTGTGGTCCCAAAACCGGATGGTTCGGTCAGACCCATTCTGAATTTTAAATCCTTAAACCAGTGGTTCCCAAACTTTTTTTAATCATGGCACCCTAGAGTATCAGAATATTTTCACGGCACCCCTAGGCCAAAAGATTCTTTGAGAATTTTAGAAAACAATAAGTAAATTGTTTATGTGTCATCCTTACTTTCTTTAGTGTGTTGCGGGACAATATTTGCTTCTGTTTGTCCTCATATTTTATAAATTGGCAGCCACAAGCGCTGGTTTTGTCTATTACATTGGCCAAAAATAGTTTGAATTGGTCCTGGACCACAAATCCAAGGCACCCCTGCTAGTGTCCTGAGGCACCCTAGGGTGCCGCGGCACACAGTTTAGGAACCACTGCCTTAAACCTATACTTAAAGAGGTTCAAGTTCAAGATGGAATCGCTCAGAGCGGTCATCGCAAGCCTGGAAGGGGGAGATTATATGGTGTCCCTAGACATAAAGGATGCATGTCCCCATATATCAACCTCATCAGGCGTTCCTGAGATTTGTTGTGCAGGATTGTCATTACCAATTTCAGACATTGCCGTTTGGGCTTTCCACGGCCCCGAGGATTTTTACCAAATTAATGGCAGAAATGATGGTGCTCCTGCGCAAGCAGGGTGTCACAATTATCCCATACTTGGACGATCTCCTGATAAAAGCGAGATCGAGAGAACAGTTGCTGGACAGTGTATCACTCTCCCTGAGGGTGTTGCAACAACACGGTTGGATTCTCAATCTACCGAAGTCACAGTTAGTTCCAACGACCCGATTGCCTTTCTTAGGCATGATTCTGGACACGGAACAAAAAAGGGTCTTTCTACCGATGGAAAAGGCCCAGGAACTTCAGAGCTTGGTCAGGGACCTGTTAAAGCCAGACAGGGTGTCGGTACATCACTGCACTCGAGTTCTGGGAAAAATGGGGGCGTCTAACGAGGCCATTCCATTCGGCAGGTTCCATGCAAGGACTTTTCAGTGGGACCTTCTGGACAAGTGGTCCGGGTCACATCTACAGATTCATCAGATGATCCGCCTGTCCCCCAGGGCCAGGGTATCTCTCCTGTGGTGGCTGCAGAGTGCTCACCTTCTAGAGGGTCGCAGGTTCAGCATTCAGGATTGGGTTCTGGTAACCACGGACGCGAGCCTCCGAGGATGGGGAGCAGTCACACAGGGAAGAAACTTCCAAGGTCTGTGGTCAAGCCAGTAGGCTTGTCTACACATCAACGTACTGGAATTAAGGGCTATATACAACGGCCTTCGTCAAGCAGAGACCTTACTTCGAGGTCTACCGGTTCTGATTCAGTCAGACAACATCACAGCAGTGGCTCATGTAAACCGCCAAGGCGGCACAAGGAGAAGAGTGGCAATGGCAGAAGCCTCAAAGATTCTTCGATGGGCGGAGAGTCATGTAAGCGCTCTGATAGCAGTCTTCATTCCGGGAGTGGACAACTGGGAAGCAGACTTCCTAAGCAGACACGATCTGCATCCAGGAGAATGGGGACTTCATCAGGAAGTCTTCGCAGAGATTGCAAGTCAGTGGGGACTGCCTCAAATAGACATGATGGCTTCACGCCTCAACAAGAAACTTTCGAGATATTGCGCCAGGTCAAGGGACCCTCAGGCGGTTGCAGTGGACGCACTGGGGACACCGTGGGTGTTTCAGTCTGTCTATGTGTTCCCTCCTCTTCCTTTCATCTCAAAGATACTGAGAATCATAAGACGAAGAGGGATTCAGACAATTCTCACTGTTCCAGATTGGCCTCGAAGGGCCTGGTATCCGGATCTGCAGGAAATGCTCACAGAAGATCCGTGGCCTCTTCCTCTCAGGGAAGATCTGTTACAACAAGGGCCCTGTCTGTTCCAGGACTTACCGCGACTGCGTTTGACGGCATGGCGGTTGAACGCAGGATCTTAGCGGAGAAGGGCATTCCAGATGAGGTCATTCCTACTCTGATGAAGGCTAGGAAGGAGGTGACAGACATCGAAACATTATCACCGTATCTGGAGGAAGTATGTGTCTTGGTGCGAATCCAAGACGGCTCCTCCGGAAGAATTCCATCTGGGCCGTTTTCTCCACTTCCTGCAAACTGGAGTGAATTTGGGCCTAAAGTTGGGATCCATTAAGGTTCAGATTTCGGCCCTATCCATTTTCTTTCAAAAGGAATTGGTTTCTCTTCCAGAAGTCCATACTTTCGTGAAAGGGGTGCTGCATATCCAGCCTCCTTTTGTGCCTCCGGTGGCACCATGGGACCTTAACGTGGTGTTACGGTTTCTTAAGTCTCACTGGTTTGAACCTTTTCAAACAGTTGAATTGCAGTATCTCACTTGGAAGGTGGTCATGTTATTGGCCTTGGCTTCGGCGCGGCGAGTGTCGGAGTTGGCGGCTTTGTCTCACAAAAGCCCCTATCTGATTTTCCATGTGGATAGAGCTGAGTTGCGGACTCGTCCTCAATTTTTGCCTAAGGTGGTTTCTTCTTTTCATAAGAACTAACCTATTGTGGTGCCTGTGGCTACAAGGGACGTGGAGGATTCCGAGTCCCTGGATGTGGTCAGGGCATTGAAAATTTATGTGGCCAGAATGGCTCAGGTTAGGAAAACAGAGGCCCTGTTCATCCTGTATGCAGCCAACAAGGTTGGCGCTCCTGCTTCTAAGCAGACTACTGCTCGCTGGATCTGTAACACGATTCAGCAGGCTCATTCTACGGCTGGATTGCCGTTACCAAATTCAGTAAAGGCCCATTCCACTAGGAAGGTGGGCTCTTCTTGGGCGGCTGCCCGAGGCGTCTCGGCATTACAACTTTGCCGAGCGGCGACTTGGTCGGGTTCAAACACTTTTGCAAAATTCTACAAGTTTGATACCCTGGCTGAGGAGGACCTCATGTTTGCTCATTCGGTGCTGCAGAGTCATCCGCACTCTCCCGCCCGTTTTGGAGCTTTGGTATAATCCCCATGGTCCTTACGGAGTCCCCAGCATCCTCTAGGATGTAAGAGAAAATAAGATTTTAAACCTACCGGTAAATCTTTTTCTCCTAGTCCGTAGAGGATGCTAGGCGCCCGTCCCAGTGCGGACAACATCCTGCAAGACTTGTATATAGTTGTTGCTTACATAAGGGTTATGTTTCAGTTTGGATCAGTCTTGGACTGATACTGTTTTTGTTTCATACTGTTGACTGGTTCGTTTATCCCATGTTATACGGTGTGAATGGTGTGGCTGGTATGAATCTTGCCCTTGGATTTCCAAAATCCTTTCCTCGTACTGTACGTCTCCTCTGGGCACAGTTTCTCTAACTGAGGTCTGGAGGAGGGGCATAGAGGGAGGAGCCAGTGCACACCCATACCTAAAGTTCTTTTTTAGTGCCCATGTCTCCTGCGGAGCCCGTCTATTCCCCATGGTCCTTACGGAGTGCCCAGCATCCTCTACGGACTAGGATAAAAAGATTTACCGGTAGGTTTAAAATCTTATTTTTCCCCAGATTGTAGTACTGGTACCAGCATCCCTACGCAACACCAGCAACACAGTGACATGGAGGAGACAATCATTTTACAAATGCAGCCAGTAATTGAAGCAAACAGCCCCCCAGCACCTGTGAGTACACCACCACCGCAAAACACACCACCACCACAACACAGTCCAACAACACCAGTAGCACAAGGCCCTGATCAAGTGTTTTGGGACAGTGGGGCCGCACAGCAGGCCACTAATCAGGATTGCCTGCGCAGGCAGACCCAAATTTTTTCAAGCCTACCATCTCACCTCAGAAGAATCAGCAGAAATATCAGCCACCAAAATGAACCAACCACGAGAATTGCCAATACCATGGAAATCATGCGTGCAGACATTACACATGTCATGGGCAACTTACAACGCATAATGGAAGAACAGCACAGACAACAGCAAAACTAAATCAACATTTTAGAAAACAATCAAATGATAAATGAATCGATCACCAGAATTTTAGAAAATCAAAATGCTGCAACACGTGAACTCAATGCCACCCTCACTAACCTCAATGAAACACTCAGATCCCAGCACCAACAGCAACCAAGCAGCAGTTCTGGTACGACTACTGCAATTATATCACCTGTGTCCTCACCACCAAGGCGCTCCACCAGAGCACGCCAACACGACAGTGGTAAAGGCAAAGGCCAGTCCAAGCAGCCAACCACAAAAAACATAGGCCCTCATTCCGAGTTGATCGGTCGCAAGGCGAATTTAGCAGAGTTACACACGCTAAGCCGCCGCCTACTGGGAGTGAATCTTAGCTTCTTAAAATTGCGACCGATGTATTCGCAATATTGCGATTACTAACTACTTAGCAGTTTCAGAGTAGCTCCAGACTTACTCTGCCTGTGCGATCAGTTCAGTGCTTGTCGTTCCTGGTTGACGTCACAAACACACCCAGCGTTCGCCCAGGCACTCCCACCGTTTCTCCGGCCACTCCTGCGTTTTTTCCGGAAACGGTAGCGTTTTCAGCCACACGCCCCTGAAACGCCGTGTTTCCGCCCAGTAACACCCATTTCCTGTCAATCACATTACGATCGCCGGAGCGAAGAAAAAGCCGTGAGTAAAAATACTTTCTTCATAGTAAAGTTACTTGGCGCAGTCGCAGTGCGAACTTTGCGCATGCGTACTAAGCGGATTTTCACTGCGATGCGATGAAAAAGAACGAGCGAACAACTCGGAATGAGGGCCATAAATCATATAGATAACGAATTCTGTTATGAGAAGAAAACAAAGTTAGTAATTGTATGATTGTCTGAATATACACTGCTCAAAAAAATAAAGGGAACACTTACACAACACAATGTAACTCCAAGTCAATCACACTTCTGTGAAATCAAACTGTCCACTTAGGAAGCAACACTGATTAACAATCAATTTCACATACTATTGTGCAAATGGAATAGACAACAGGTGGAAATTATAGGCAATTAGCAAGACACCCCCAATAAAGGAGTTGTTCTGCAGGTGGTGACCACAGACCACTTCCCAGCTCCTATGCTTTCTGGCTGATGTTTTGGTCACTTTTGAAAGCTGGCGGTGCTTTCACTCTAGTGGTAGCATGAGACAGAGTCTACAACCCACACAAGTGGCTCAGGTAGTGCAGCTCATCCAGGATGGCACATCAATGCGAGCTGTGGCAAGAAGGTTTGCTGTGTCTATCAGCGTAGTGTCCAGAGCATGGAGGCGCTACCAGGAGACAGGCCAGTACATCAGGAGACGTGGAGGAGGCCGTAGGAGGGCAACAACCCAGCAGCAGGACTTCTACCTCCGCCTTTGTGCAGGGAGGAACAGGAGGAGCACTGCCAGAGCCCTGCAAAATGACCTCCAGCAAGCCACAAATGTGCATGTGTCTACTCAAATGATCAGAAACAGACTCCATGAGGGTGGTATGAGGGCCCGACATCCACGGGTGGGGGTTGTGCAGGACTTTTGGCATTTGCCAGAGAACACCAAGATTGGCAAATTCGCCACTGGCGCCCTGTGCTCTTCACAGATGAAAGCAGGTTCTCACTGAGCACATGTGACAGACGTGACAGAGTCTGGAGATGCCAAGGAGAACGTTCTGCTGCCTGCAACATCCTCCAGCATGACCCGTTTGGCAGTGGGTCAGTAATGGTGTGTGGTAGCATTTCTTTGGGGGGCCGCACAGCCCTCCATGTGCTCGCCTGAGGTAGCCTGACTGCCATTAGGTACCGAGATGAGATCCTCAGACCCCTTGTGAGACCATATGCTGGTGCGGTTTGCCCTGGGTTCCTCCTAATGCAAGACAATGCTACACCTCATGTGGCTGGAGTGTGTCAGCAGTTCCTGTAAGACGAAGGCATTGATGCTATGGCCTGGCCCACCCATTCCCCAGACCTGAATCCAATTGAGCACATCTGGGACATCATGTCTCGCTCCATCCACCAACGCCACATTGCACCACAGACTGTACAGGAGTTGGCGGATGCTTTAGTCCAGGTCTGGGAGGAGATCCCTCAGGAGACCATCCGCCACCTCATCAGGAGCATGCCCAGGCATTGTAGGGAGGTCATACAGGCACGTGGAGGCCACACACACTACTGAGCCTCATTTTGACTTGTTTTAAGGACATTACATAAAAGTTGGATCAGCCTGTAGTGTGTTTTTCCACTTTAATTTTGAGTGTGACTCCAAATCCAGACCTCCATGGGTTAATAAATTTGATTTCCATTGATAATTTTTGTGTGATTTTGTTGTCAACACATTCAACTATGTAAAGAACAAAGTATTTAATAAGAATATTTCATTCATTCAGATCTAGGATGTGTTGTTTAAGTGTTCCCTTTATTTTTTTTGAGCAGTGTATATACCACTTAGCATCTTGTAAATTTCTTCAACATCATTAATTAGAAATGCTAAAAACAACAAAAGGACTTTTTGCCTAACAAAGATTATTGAACATCTTTGTATTTTTTTTTTTTTTGAGGAAGGGAATGTTCTTTGAGCTGCACATTGATCTTAGCATACAGAAATAAGACCACTATATTTGATTAACTAATGTTTATTTCTTGATTCCAATCACTCTAAGATCCTGCAGCCAGATTAATTGGCAGCCATGCAGAATGTCTTTAGCATGCAGAAGTAACACCACAATATTTGATTAACTAATGAATAGTTCTTGATTCCAATCGCTATCAGATCCTGCAGCCAGAATAATTGGCAGCCATGCAGATTAATCCATGACCAATACAATTTACAATGTGAATTGTAACTCTTTTACATTTCTTCCATAGATGACATTACAATAATAACACTATTGTGTTAGAAAAGAGTGTCCTAATATGTTTTAAATAAATTGAGAACATTATTTTGCCAAATGATTGACATTATTTTTCTGCCATGTTTGTGTGTGGTAAAAAGGAGTAATCTTATGATAAAACATGAGGCATAGCCAAAGAAATGTTCAATTTTTAAACAAAAACAAAATGTGTGTAATATGGATATATGTGGAAAACTGTGTATTGACTTCCAAATCGGCAAGTTTACTCCAGCAAACATAAAAAAATAAATTATTTTGGATGAGACTAAGTTTGTGTCCCTTAAATCTAATGGAACACCACACATAGGGACACATGTATTCCTCAAGGATAAGTTATTAAATGTGGGGAAGTGTTACATTAGGACGTAACACACATTCATAAAGTAAATAACATAATCAATTCTTATCAGGATTATGTGTGTTTTTTACAAATTAACATTTTAATTTTATTAATACTTATCCTGACTTCATACATGTGACTCATAATCTGATGTGTTGACAATTTAAATAAACACAATACACATGCTGCATTTGATTTGCATATAGCAAGGGTATGTTTGTATGTCTAAAGGAGACAGACACATTCTGAGTAATGTTTTTAGAAAATAACAATTATCTAAATATATTTAGGCTTACACAACAAATGAAAGAAGCAATACCTTAAAAATGTGAATTTATGAGGTGTTGCCTTACCTGCCTCCCTACATCTGTACTCCAAGTGTCGCCAGATATCTCTAATTCCTCTGCTTGCTGGCTGCTTTCTTCATCCTCCTCGTCCTCATCAACATGTGGCAGATCTTGTTGCAAACACATGTTATGAAGAAAGCAGCAGCAGAACACAATTTGAGTCACCTTCAAGGGACTATACAACAAAAGCCCACCCGACTTATCCAGACACCGAAACCTAGATTTCAGCACCCCAAAACATCTTTCTATCACATTCTGCGTGGACTTATGTGCATTATTGTAATTGTGTTCAGCAGAAGAATCAGGTCGGGACAATAGAGTTAGAAGCCAAGAGAAACAGCCATATCCTTCATCACCTGAAAGACAGATATAGTAACGTGCTTCATGTTAAGATACAGCAACACATAAGTAACACAGTATATTTTTGCGTAGTATACAAAGTCCTACAAATATGAAATTACATACCCAGCAGCCATCCATCTGGCATTTGTCCATCCTCAAACTTATCACAGAGGGATGACTGACTGAGGATGAAGGAGTCATGGCAGCCCCTAGGGTAACCAGCAACAACACTTATTATTTTTAGATTTGCATCACAAACCACCTGCACATTTGTGGAGTGGTCGAGATGATGATTTGTATATATGTGCTGCCTGCCCCTAGGTGGTCTCAGCTGAATGTGTGTGCAATCTATGGCTCCCAGCACATTGGGCATGCCAGCGAGCTCATAGAAAGCTACCCTGACGGCATGCCACTGAGACTCCTGGGTAGGGAAGCAGATTGAGGCATCGATGTGGGGCTGCAAAACATCTAACACCTGTGTGTATATTTGAGAAAAAATGTGAATGTGATTTAATGACATAACATCATCACTGGCCACTGAGATTAATTATAACAACAAAGAAACAGATGAGGTTGTTAGATATACGTCACCTGTGTTAGTATTCTGGAAAAGGTGGGCTGTGAGATTCCAATGACATCCCCAGACACAGCCTGAAAGCTCCCAGTAGCCATAAAGTGCAACACAGCCAGGAGTTTGTGCAGGCCTGAGACAGAGCGAGAGCGTGCTGTCTCAGGCTCTAGGCCCAGTTTGACAAGGTCATACAGAGGGAAAATGTTGTTACGATTTAGACAGAACATCTATATGACCCTGTCATCGGACAATGCGTTCAGGTTTAAATGCCCCCTAAAAAAATTAGGCCTGCGCAGCCTCCGCGGAAGCTGTACAACCTGCTGACCATGTTCAGTTTCTTGGCCCTGGTTACTTACAGGCTGATGCCTAAGTCTGAGGAATCCCACAGCACACAAAATATCACTGCACCATACTCCAGCAGCCATTTCTGAGTGTAGGTTGTTTGAAATGGGCCTAAGATCCTTTTATAGGCATCCTAATTCTGGTGTGATTGATTTTTAAGTTGCAACACATGTAAACGTGCCTGAAAAAAGCAGGTCTATTTTTTTGCTGCTTTTTTTAACGAATCACCAAAAAATATGACCGCAATTGAGCATTCAGAAACTAACACCAAAATACGAATGAATAGTAAATTCCCGTGTTGTATGAACAAACAGCCGCGTTTGACCGATGGTCTATTCATTCGTATTTCTGAACTTAGCCGTAAAAACCATTACGAATAGCCCAAACACTGCCGAGATTTGTGCTTAGTAAATTCCCGTGTTGCCACTTTGAAAAAACTCCCACAAATTGGACAAACTCGAAATTTTAGTAAATATACCCCTTAGTCTCCTTCTGTCTAACAAGATATATATCTTTGTCTTCATTATTTTGTGTCTGCTTATGTTTCCTAAAAGCCATCTTTTTTGCTTTCACAATATTTGCTACTTCTTTTGCAAACCACACTGGCTTCCTTTTCCTTGTGTTTTTCCTAACACTTTTGATACAAAGGTCTGTTGCCTTTAATATTGCACATTTTAATGTTTCCCACCTCTCCTGCACCGCTTCCAAGTTCCTCCACTCTGCCAAAGAATCGCTTACACATTTTCCTATCCCTACAAAATCAGCCTTCCTAAAATCCAACACCTTTGTTTTTGTATGGGATGAGTCAGTCTCTGTCTTTATGCTGAACCATACTGCTTGATGATCACTGGATCCCAGGTTTTCACCCACTTTTACGTCCGACATTCTGTCTCCATTTGTAAGTATTGTGTCTTTCCGAGTGGGCTCCCTCACCAATTGGTGGAGGGATGCTAACTGAAGGGAATTTAAAATGTCTCTACTTCTAGTGAAACAAGCAACAGACACCTCCCAGTTTACATCAGGAAGATTAAAGTCTCCCATGATTATTAGCTCTCCTTTTAATGCCATTTTAGTTATGTCCTGCAATAGGTTCTTGTCCAGTTCCTCTTGCTGACCTGGTGGCCAGTATATCACGCCAATACGAATAATCGACTTCTCCCCTGTTTCTATGGTCACCCAAAGGGCCTCAGTTTTTTCTTCAATACTTTGTATTAAGGTAGTATGTATGCTTTTTTTTTTACATACATTGCAACCCCTCCCAGGGCCGTCTTTTCATATGGGCTCAATGGGCTCTTGCCCAAGGGCCCCAGGAGAATAAGGGCCCTAGACTGATAGCTGACGGCCCCTCTTTCCAGGGGTACCAGATTTTTGAAAATTGGCCCTGGGGAACAAGAGATATCTGACTTGAAAGCAGTGGTCCCTATTCAAGCCTGTTTTTTTTTTTTTTTTTAAATAATCTGTTTATTGAACAGCCAAAAGCACAGACAAGAAAATATCCATAAATCCGGAAAATATACAAAAAACATAACATCAGAAGACATCACGCAGTACATGTCCAGATTTCAACAAAATAACCACATTAGCTGATCCATTTTTTAATTATTGTAGTGACAGTAAGAGAAAGAGCAGAAGAATAGTAGAAAAAGGAAGAAAGCAAAAAAGAGGGGGGTAGAACAAGAGAGGGGAGAGGGGGTAGGGGGATATGGAGCTGGAGTATTACTTAATATGTGGAATTAAATATCACATTGGGCACTCGGGGTGGTGTAAAGGTGGGCAAGAAATTCTACCATCGAGTGTTGCACAGGCAATCACATCCGTCCTAAGGAGGACCACTCCATGAGACAGGATCAAAAAGGCTTTGCAGCCGCTCCTGCGTATGCATAGACATATTACTTAAAACTAAACCCCATTTCTTATAGAAAAGGCTTATACCACCAGTAACCTGGAAAGTTGCGGCGTTCATGATAGATAACGTCTAGGAGCGCATTCTCCCATTCATGTATTGTCGGGGCCATTGGGTATATCCAATGGGAAAGTATCATTTGCTTCACTACAGTCACCATGACAGTCAAAGCTGGGACCAAATTGGTAACATTCGAAACCACCAACCATTCTGAGAAGTCAGCAAACAATAAAGGTCGAATGGTTAATGGTAAAGTCAATACAAACATTTTGTTGAAATAATCACAAAGTTTATGCCAAAATTTCTTAACCTTACAACAGGACCAGAAATTATGAGTAAGATTAGCATTCATCATAGAACATTTAACACAGGACCCTGATTCAGAGGCATTGAAGTGTTTCCTCTGTGAAGGCGACACATACATCCTATTAATGGTTCTAATATGAATTTCTTGTAGTTTAGCTGGCTTCAAATGTTTGAGAGCTTGCTTCGTGTTATCTAAAAAGTCTGTGATTTCCGGGAAGTTAGGGATGTCTTTCTTCCAGGCTAAAGAGAGTGGGCCCCAGGAAGGGGTAGTAGCCTCTACTAAATCGGTATATAAGTATCTGATTTTAAATGAGTGCGGCAGAAAGCTAGAACAGTCAATACTACATTTGGCAAAAGAGATGGACCCACAAGTTCCTTGAGAGTAGTAATATAGGGGGTAATTCCAAGTTGATCGCAGCAGGATTTTTGTTAGCAGTTGGGCAAAACCATGTGCACTGCATGGGGGGGGGGGGGGGGGGGGGCAGATATAACATGTGCAGAGAGAGTTAGATTTGGGTGGGGTGTGTTCAATCTGCAATCTAAATGGCAGTGTAAAAATAAAGCAGCCAGTATTTACCCTGCACAGAAACAATATAACCCACCCAAATCTAGCTCTCTCTGCACATGTTACATCTGCCCCCCCCCCCCCCCCCCTCCAGTGCACATGGTTTTGCCCAACTGCTAACAAAAATCCTGCTGCGATCAACTTGGAATCACCCCCATAGTGTCTAAGCTGAAGGTACATGAAAAATTGTCTTTATGGCAGGGAGTATTTGTCTTGCAGCTGGGAAAAAGAAAGGAGATGGCCTCCCGGGTCAAAGACATCTTTGATCGCATTAATACCCTGCAGTTTCCATGTGTAAAACAGCCTATTGTGTAGGGATGGTTGGAAATTAGGGTTTCCCCAAATTGGGATATATGGAGTATGGTAAGGATCGCTTTTAAGATTTTTATGAGTCGCCACCCAAGCCCTGTAAGTATTATTAAATAAAATATTAGTTCTAATTTCTTTTGGGATGTCTCTCAAGCGGGTGTGCAAAAGGGCAGCAGGAGAGTATGGAAAGAAAAGCGCCTCCTCCAGGGAAAGATTAATATATGAGTCTTGATTTCGAAGCCAATCCGAAGCATATCAGAAGAGGGCCGCTCTAGCAAACAACTGGACATTAGGGACACTCAAGCCTCCTTTTTGTTTCAAAAGATATGTGCGGGATTTGGGCATGTGAGGCCTACCATTTTTCCAAATAAATCTGGAAAATATTCTGGAGCAGATCAGAGCATCCTGTTTTGAAATCACTACAGGTAACATCTGGAGTAAGTATGCTAACTTAGGGAAGGTCACTGATTTTATCACTATAGTTCTGCCAAGAATGGAGAGAGGGAGGTCCATCCAATTTTCCAATTGAAATTTCATTTTCTGAATAATTGGGACATAGTTGGACGAGTACACTTAAGAAGTGTGCGAGGGAATATGTATCCCTAGATATTTAATTGAGTTTGTAGTAAGTTTGAGTTGCGGCATGAGAACTGTGAGATCTGTGCGGGTTGTTTGAGGGCCTATAGGGAGTAGTTCAGATTTATTAACGTTCACTCGATAACCCGCAAAAGAACCAAATCTATCAATAGTGTCAAAGATGGCCGGGATGGAGGTCGTAGGGTTACTCACCAACAGGAGCATGTCATCTGCAAACAAGGTTAATTTAGCTTTCACACCACCGATCTCCACACCAGTAAAGGTTTGAAGATGTCTAAAGGGGGGTACTCACGGGAGAGATGTGTGCAGAGCGATCTTAACACAGACCGCTCAGCACACATCTCTCACCCCGCTCAGCACAGCGCGATGTGCTAAACGAGGGGGAAAGCCGACGGGGGGCCGCTCACTTCACACAACGGTGAAGTGAGCGACCCGCTAGATTGAGCCTGCATGCAGGCTCAATCTAGCACAGGCGATAGCGATGCGCGGGGCCGCGCATCGCTATCGCTGGGGGGCATACACACGGCAGATCCGTGCTTAAAATCTAAGCAATCTAGCGAGATTGCTTAGATTTTAAGCACGGATCTCTCCGTGTGTACCCCCCTTAAGAGCAATGGCCAGAGGCTCCAGGGCCACTGCAAACAGGAGAGGTGAAAGTGGGCATCCCTGCCTTGTACCTCTTTGAGTGAGAAATGGGGTGGAAAGGAATTTGTTAGTGAAGATTTGCGTGAGGAGTTCGTGATAAAGAGCTTGTAGTGTGGAAATAAACTCATGAGGAAAACCAAATCTTCGGAGCGTCTCAAACAGGTGATCCCACGTGACCAGATCAAAGGCTTTCTCAGCATCTAGAGATAACAGGAAAGCAGGACCACCCGCCCGAGACGACTCCAAGGCCTGTGTAACAGCGAGAATCTTTCTGATGTTCATCACTGAGTGCCTCCCCCCACATAAAGCCAGTTTGGTTTTCATGGATTAGACCCGGAAGCAACTTTTTCAACTTCTCTGACAAAAGTTTTATGAATATTTTGTAATCGACATTTAGTAACCCTATGGGTCTATAGGAGGAAGGCAGCAGTGGGTCACGTCCCGGCTTAGGAAGTTAAAGTATTGTGGGGCTTTGTGAGAGGAAAATCTGGAGTTAAACAGAGATGCCAAAGGATCACTAATTTTTGTCTCAAGAATCCTGTCGAATTCTGTCGACAAACCGTCAGGGCTTGGGGTTTTCAGGTTTTTCAGAGAGTGAATAGTGTTCAAAACCTCTTGTGCGGTAATGGGGGCAGTGATCAATTCGGAATGTTCCGGGGAAAGTCACGACAGTGGTAACTCCCTCCAAAAGTTATGTTTGGCTACAGTATTGATAGGGTCCTGAGAGTAAAGATCCTTATAAAATTTGTGAAGGATGTCAGAGATCTTATGTCCATGGAAGTGACACTTTCCCTCTTCATCTTTTAGGGCAGCTATGTGATGGGGGCCAGTGTCAGCCCTAAGAAGATTGGATAATAACTTACTAGATGTATTACCAAATCGAAATATGTTGTGTTTGCCTGCGCCCAGAAATTTGTTGTCTAGTTGTGTCAGCACCTGGTCAAAGTGTTGTTTAGCTGTAATGTATAAAGCTTTCTTCTCTATCGTAGGAGAGGTTTTAAAATCCTGAAAGGAGGAGGTGAGAGTAGATTGAGCAGCGCGATATGTGGAGTTTAATTCTTTTTTAAACTTGGCTACAAAAGCAAGAATCTCCCCCCTCAACACCACCTTGGCTGTCTGCCAAAACAGAGCCAGGTCTGACTCATGTAGAGTTGTTGAGATGATATGAATCCCAAGCATCATGTAACATAGTTTGAAATTGGCGAGATCCTGCCAAGCGGGCTGGAAACCGCCACTGGGAACAGGAGCCCAGAACAAATCTGGTTTGGAGCGTTAGGGAGATGGGGGCATGGTCTGAAATCAAAATCAGTTCTATATTGGTGTCTATAATTTTATCTGACAAAGTGTCGGAAACAAAAAAGTAATCTAGATGAGAAAATGAATTGAAAGTGGCAGAATAATATGTGTATTCGAG
>NW_026967488.1:792132-824632 GCF_028390025.1 Pseudophryne corroboree
CAGACCATCTTAGATAGCGGTTTCATGTGCCGGAATGGTGTACAGAACACCCAGACAACCTTAGATAGCTGTACAGGGTGCCGGAATAGGCCGCAGACCACCTTAGATACCTGTTCTGGGTGCCGGAACAGGGCTCAAACCATCTTAGACAACCGGTCCGGGTGCCGGAACAGTAGGCGGACCATTTTAGATAGCTGTTTCATGTGCCGGAATGGTGTGCAGGACACCAAGACAACCTTAGATAGCTGTTCCGGTTGCCGGAATAGGGCGCAGACCACCTTAGATACCTGTTCCGGGTGCCGGAACAGGGCTCAAACCATCTTAGACAACCGGTCCGGGTGCCGGAACAGTAGGCGGACCATTTTAGATAGCTGTTTCATGTGCCGGAATGGTGTGCAGGACACCAAGACAACCTTAGATAGCTGTTCCGGTTGCCGGAATAGGGCGCAGACCACCTTAGATACCTGTTCTGGGTGCCGGAACAGGGCTCAAACCATCTTAGACAACCGGTCCGGGTGCCGGAACAGGATGCAGACCATCTTGGATAGCGGTTTCATGTGCCGGAATGGTGTACAGAACACCCAGACAACCTTAGATACCTGTTCCGGGTGCCAGAAAAGGGCGCAGACCACCTTAGATACCTGTTCCGGGTGCCGGAACAGGGCTCAAACCATCTTAGACAACCGGTCCGGGTGCCGGAACAGGATGCAGACCATCTTAGATAGCGGTTTCAGGTGCCGGAATGGTGTGAAGGACACCCAGACAACCTTAGATAGCTGTTCCGGGTGCCGGAACAGGGCTCAAACCATCTTAGACAACCGGTCCGGGTGCCGGAACAGGATGCAGACCATCTTAGATAGCAGTTTCATGTGCCGGAATGGTGTACAGAACACCCAGACAACCTTAGATAGCTGTTCAGGGTGCCTTAAAAGGCCGCAGACCACCTTAGATACCAGTTCCGGGTGCCGGAACAGGGCTCAAACCATCTTAGACAACCGGTCCGGGTGCCGGAACAGGATGCAGACCATCTTAGATAGCGGTTTCATGTGCCGGAATGGTGTGCAGGACACCCAGACAACCTTAGATACCTGTTCCGGGTGCCGGAAAAGGGCGCAGACCACCTTAGATACCTGTTCCGGGTGCCGAAACAGGGCTCAAACCATCTTAGACAACCGGTCCGGGTGCCGGAACAGTAGGCGGACCATTTTAGATAGCTGTTTCATGTGCCGGAATGGTGTGCAGGACACCAAGACAACCTTAGATAGCTGTTCCGGTTGCCGGGATAGGGCGCAGACCACCTTAGATACCTGTTCTGGGTGCCGGAACAGGGCTCAAACCATCTTAGACAACCGGTCCGGGTGCCGGAACAGTAGGCGGACCATTTTAGATAGCTGTTTCATGTGCCGGAATGGTGTGCAGGACACCAAGACAACCTTAGATAGCTGTTCCGGTTGCCGGAATAGGGCGCAGACCACCTTAGATACCTGTTCTGGGTGCCAGAACAGGGCTCAAACCATCCTAGACAACCGGTCCGGGTGCCGGAACAGGATGCAGACCATCTTAGATAGCGGTTTCATGTGCCGGAATGGTGTACAGAACACCCAGACAACCTTAGATAGCTGTACAGGGTGCCTTAAAAGGCCGCAGACCACCTTAGATACCTGTTCCGGGTGCCGGAACAGGGCTCAAACCATCTTAGACAACCGGTCCGGGTGCCGGAACAGTAGGCGGACCATTTTAGATAGCTGTTTCATGTGCCGGAATGGTGTGCAGTACACCAAGTCAACCTTAGATAGCTGTTCCGGTTGCCGGAATAGGGCGCAGACCACCTTAGATACCTGTTCTGGGTGCCGGAACAGGGCTCAAACCATCTTAGACAACCGGTCCGGGTGCCGGAACAGGAGGCAGACCATTTTAGATAGCTGTTTCATGTGCCGGAATGGTGTGCAGGACACCCAGACAACCTTAGATAGCTGTTCAGGGTGCCTTAAAAGGCCGCAGAACACCTTAGATACCTGTTCCGGGTGCCGGAACAGGGCTCAAACCATCTTAGACAACCGGTCCGGGTGCCGGAACAGTAGGCGGACCATTTTAGATAGCTGTTTCATATGCCGGAATGGTGTGCAGTACACCAAGTCAACCTTAGATAGCTGTTCCGGTTGCCGGAATAGGGCGCAGACCACCTTAGATACCTGTTCTGGGTGCCGGAACAGGGCTCAAACCATCTTAGACAACCGGTCCATGTGCCGGAACAGGAGGCAGACCATTTTAGATAGCTGTTTCATGTGCCGGAATGGTGTGCAGGACACCCAGACAACCTTAGATAGCTGTTCCGGTTGCCGGAATAGGGCGCAGACCACCTTAGATACCTGTTCTGGGTGCCGGAACAGGGCTCAAACCATCTTAGACAACCGGTCCGGGTGCCGGAACAGGATGCAGACCATCTTAGATAGCGGTTTCAGGTGCCGGAATGGTGTGGAGGACACCCAGACAACCTTAGATAGCTGTTCCGGGTGCCGGAAAAGGGCGCAGACCACCTTAGATACCTGTTCTGGGTGCCGGAACAGGGCTCAAACCATCTTAGACAACCGGTCCGGGTGCCGGAACAGGATGCAGACCATCTTGGATAGCGGTTTCATGTGCCGGAATGGTGTACAGAACACCCAGACAACCTTAGATAGCTGTTCCGGTTGCCGGAATAGGGCGCAGACCACCTTAGATACCTGTTCCGGGTGCCAGAACAGGGCTCAAACCATCTTAGACAACCGGTCCGGGTGCCGGAACAGTTGGCGGACCATTTTAGATAGCTGTTTCTTGTGCCGGAATGGTGTGCAGGACACCAAGACAACCTTAGATAGCTGTTCCGGTTGCCGGAATAGGGCGCAGACCACCTTAGATACCTGTTCTGGGTGCCGGAACAGGGCTCAAACCATCTTAGACAACCGGTCCGGGTGCAGGAACAGGATGCAGACCATCTTAGATAGCGGTTTCATGTGCCAGAATGGTGTACAGAACACCCAGACAACCTTAGATACCTGTTCAGGGTGCCGGAATAGGGCGCAGACCACCTTAGATACCTGTTCCGGGTGCCAAAACAGGGCTCAAACCATCTTAGACAACCGGTCCGGGTGCCGGAACAGTAGGCGGACCATTTTAGACAGCTGTTTCATGTGCCGGAATGGTGTGCAGGACACCAAGACAACCTTAGATAGCTGTTCCGGTTGCCGGAATAGGGCGCAGACCACCTTAGATACCTGTTCTGGGTGCCGGAACAGGGCTCAAACCATCTTAGACAACCGGTCCGGGTGCCGGAACAGTAGGCGGACCATTTTAGATAGCTGTTTCATGTGCCGGAATGGTGTGCAGGACACCAAGACAACCTTAGATAGCTGTTCCGGTTTCCGGAATAGGCCGCAGACCACCTTAGATACCTGTTCCGGGTGCCGGAACAGGGCTCAAACCATCTTAGACAACCGGTCCGGGTGCCGGAACAGTAGGCGGACCATTTTAGATAGCTGTTTCATGTGCCGGAATGGTGTGCAGGACACCCAGACAACCTTAGATAGCTGTTCAGGGTGCCTTAAAAGGCCGCAGAACACCTTAGATACCTGTTCCGGGTGCCGGAACATGGCTCAAACCATCTTAGACAACCGGTCCGGGTGCCGGAACAGGATGCAGACCATCTTAGATAGCGGTTTCATGTGCCGGAATGGTGTGCAGGACACCCAGACAACCTTAGATACCTGTTCCGGGTGCCGGAAAAGGGCGCAGACCATCTTAGATACCTGTTTTGGGTGCCGGAACAGGGCTCAAACCATCTTAGACAACCGGTCCGGGTGCCGAAACAGGATGCAGACCATCTTAGATAGCGGTTTCATGTGCCGGAATGGTGTACAGAACACCCAGACAACCTTAGATAGCTGTTCCGGTTGCCGGAATAGGGCGCAGACCACCTTAGATACCTGTTCCGGGTGCCGGAATAGGGCTCATAGATGGCATAGGATGCAAACCACCTTAGATACCCATTTCTGGTTCCTGGAACGGGGCGCAGTCCACCTTAGATAGCAGTTCTGGTTGCCGGAATGGGCTGCAGACCACCTTACATAGTCGTTCTGGGTGCTGGAAGGAGGTGCATAACACCAGGACTACCTTACACAGCCAGAACGGGTGCTGGAACGGGCTGCAGACCACCTTTGATAGCCTCTCCGGGTGCCTGAACAGGCAGCAGACCACCATAGATTGTCGTCCCGGAAGGGGGTGAAGAACACAGTCAGAAGGGGTGTTGGAATGGTCAGGAGATTACTGTAGATAGCCAATCCAGGTGCTGGAATGGGCCGCATACTACCATAGATAGGCATTCCTGGTGACAGAGCAGGCACAGACCACCATAGACAGCCATTCCGGGTGCCGGAATGGGGTGCAGACCACATTATATAGCCGTGTCGGTTACCGGAACGGGGTGCAGAACACCTAGACCACATTACGCAAAAAATCTGGGTGCCGGAACCAGCAGCAGATCACTCTAGATAGCCATTCCGGGTGCCGAAACAGGGTGCAGTCCACCTTAGATAGCCGTACCGGGTACCACAACAGGGTGCAGAACACCCAGACCACATTACGCAACCATTCCATGTGCCGTAATGGGCAGCAGATCAACGTAGATAGCCATTCCATGTGCCGGAATTTGGCGCAGGCCCCCTTAGATGGTCATTCCGGGTGCAGGAAAGAGGTGTTGAAAACCCAGACCACATTACACAGCCATTGTGGTTGACGGACCAGGCAGCAGATCACCGTAGATAGCATTCCGGGTGCCGGAATGGGGCACAGTCCACCTTAGATAGCCGTTCCGAGTGCCAAAATGGGGCGCAGTCCACCTTAGATAGCTGTACCGGGTACCAGAATGGGGTGCAGAACACCCAGACCACATTAAACAGCCATTCCCGGTGCGGGATCAGGCAGCAGATCACCGTCGATAGCCATTCCGGGTGCCGGACCAGGCAGCAGATCACCGTAGATAGCCATTCCGGGTGCCAGAACGGGGCGCTGTCCACCTTAGATAGCTGTTCCGGGTTCCGGAAAAGGGCTCAAACCATCATAGACAACCGTTCCGGATGCCGGAACGGGGTGTAGAAGATCCAGACCACATTACACAGCCATTCCGGGTGCCAGAACAGGAAGCAGATCACTGTAGATAGCCATTCCGTGTGTCAGAATAGGGCGCAGGCCACCTTAGATAGCCGTTCCAGGTGCCGGAATGGTCCACAGGCCACCTTACATAGCCGTTCCGGGTGCTGGAAGGAGGTGCAAAACACAGAGACCACATTACACAGCCATTCCGGGTGCCGGTTCAGGCAGCAGATCACCATAGCTAGCCATTCCAGGTACCGGAATAGGGCGCAGGCCACCTTAGATAGCTGTGCCGGGTGCCAGAATAGGATGTAGATCCCCTTAGATACCCATTCTGGGTTCCGAAACGGGCAGCAGACCACCTTAGATACCCATTCTGGGTACCATGCTGGTGTGCAAAACACAGAGACATCTTTAGATAGCCGTGCTGGGTTTCAGAATTGAATGCAGACCACCTTAGATAATCATTCTGTGTGTCGGAATGGGGTGCAGAAACACCCATACATCCTTAGATAGTCAGCACCCCCACAGCCGCGTTCCCGCCGCCGCCAGGCAACCAGGCATTGGCATGCTGCAGTGACTGCATCATTCTGTACAACCTACGCTCTGCCCCTCCCCGAATCCCAATGTCCGCAGTAGGAGAAGAACACAGCGTGGGTGACAGGCCCGTAGCCAGGTGGAAGCATCCAACAGCAAAAATTACTAAAAAGATTTGGGCGCATGCGCAGGGCACGTCCTGTGCATGCGCTCGAATTTTCTGTGGGTGCCTGCAGAAAATGAGACCGCCTCTGCCTGTCAATCAGGCAGAGGTGTTTGCGGGGCAGGGGGCGGCAACGCTCCTTTTCCAAAGCAGGGATGGAGCATTGCGGGGGCGTTGCTTAGAAACGGGAGCGTGACAGCGTGAACCGGTGGGGCGTGATCGGGGCTGCTGCGTTACAAGAGCCTGCCCTAACCAATATGATGCCCTAGGCAAGATTTTGGCTGGTGCACCCTAGCACCACCGCTAGTTCCGCCTCTGATCCTGCAACCCTTTCCCAGCACCATCACCCCTTACCCATAGCAGTCCTCATTTTGGTGCTCCTACCCACTATATTTTAAATAGGAACACTTTGCACATTCGGCGCACAGCCCAAAGAGGGGTGTGTTCTTTCTGGGAAGGGGCATGACCACACAATAGTCCTCCCAATTCAAATTATGTCACACAGTACTGCAACTTCATTCACACTATATCATGCGATAGAGGGCCTAATTTAGATATGTTCGCTCGCAGGCTATTTTTTGCAGTGCTGCGAACAGATAGACGCTGTGTATTTTAGCTTTGCAAGTGTGCAAACGCGTGTGCAGACGCCCTGTACCAAAACAGCTTGTGCAGTTTATGAGTAGCTCTGACCTTACTCAGCCGCTGCGATCACTTCAGCCTATTCAAGCCCGGAATGGATGTCAGACACCCACCCTGCAAACGCTTTGACACGCCTGCGTTTTTCCAAACACTCCCAGAAAACTGTAAGTTGACACCCAGAAACGCCTCCTTCCTGTCAGTCTCCTTGCGAACGCCCGTGCAAATGGAATCGACACTAGAACCTGTGCAAAACATCGATGCTGTTTGTATCCGTACGGCGCACCTGTGCATTGCTGTGCATACGCATGCACAGTAGTTAACTGTTCGCAGCGCAGCGAAAATCGCTAGACAGCGAACAGATCTGAATTAGGCCCATTGTCTCTAATTCACGATACATCACACAGTAGTACCACTTACATTACTCCTCACAGTAGTGCCCCTTATTCACATTACACCACACCATATTGCTCTTTATTCACATTAGACCACACAGTAGTGCCACTTTATATACGTTACTCCTTACAGTAGTGCCCCTTATCCACATTACACCACACTGAATTGCTCCTTATTTTCATTACACCACACCATATTGCTCTTTATTCACATTAGACCATATGCCCCTTTCTACATGTTATGCCACACAATAGAGCACCTTATACACATATTGCCACACATTAGTAATGCCTTTATACACATTATATAACACAGTAATACCCCTTACACATAATGTGCCTAACATATTATGCCAAACTTTATTAATGCCCTTATACACATAATGTCCCTTTAACATTTGCCTCACATTATTAATGCCCTTATACACATAAGTACACACATTGGGGGTTATTCAATTGTTTGAAAAGTCATTTGGGTGTCTGTTTTTTCCTATCTGATAGACAGGAAAAAACAGACAACCAACTGACTTTTCAAACATTTGAATTCCCCCATAATGTCCCTTACACATATGCCACACATTATTAGTACCCTTATACACATAATGACAAACATAATGTCCCTTACACATATGCCACACATTATTAGTACCCTTATACACATAATGACAAACATAATGTCCCTTACACATATGCCACACATTATTAATGCCTTTATACACATATAAAACACATAACATTCCTTACACTTATACCGCACATTTTTAATGCATTTATACACATGACACACATAATGTCCCTTACACATATGCTGAACACTACTGCACAACCAACCCACCTGCACACAGCACTCACAAGGTTGATAACACTGTGACCTCTGCCTCTGCTTGGATACAGGTGTGTCCTCCTATATCTTGCCTCAGTACGCGATGCAGCAGGAGATGCCTGGTGTGAGTCAGCTGGCTACGATGCACAAACAGCTTCTGCTGATTAAAATGATATGCTGCATGCCTATAGTCTGTGTGCGACTGTGGCTGTATCTGCATATGAAATGCTACGTTACACTGATTTCCAGGAATACACTGTAATGTAGCATTTCATATGCAGATACAGCCGTAGTCACACACAGAATATAGGCATGATGCATATCATTTTAATCAGCAGAAGCTGCTTGTGCCCCTAGGCATACCAAATGCCCTATGCATTTGTCTAATTTGCCTATACCTAGGGCCGGCACTGTGCCTTACGTCACACGCAGCCGCCATGATCAAAGAGACGGAGGCTGGACCGCTGCAGGCGCAGCCAGGCTGCACCGGCAGGAGTATTCCTTAATTTTAGCGATCAAGCAGAAATTGTGGTGCGATCGCAATTTTTGCTTGATAAAGGGGTGGGGAGTGGAACCTGAACCAGGCCCTAAGTTCTGCTCAGCATGCAGGACCTGGAGCAATGATTTCTGCTAATTACTCTTCTACTGCACAGAAGGGGCAGGGATAATGTGCTGAATGAAGGGGCCCTGGTACATGACTTCCAGGGTGGTAGGGTGTGTTTAATATGTAGCGGATGGGTGGATAGTGGAGTGGGCATAATATTCATCATTTTCTGGTGGGAGGGCCGCTTGCTTAACTGCAGATATCTCAAGTTCCTGGAAATAGATTTCTTAGCTTTGAATGGGATAAAAAAAACTAGAGATTCTCCCCCTTCAGGAGGTGCTGGGTACCTGGGCATCAGAGTTCAGGAGCCAGAGCAATCCACCAATGAATATATACAAATATATTATAATATATATTAGGCGTGTGGAGCTGGAGCCAGCTGTTAGAAGGCTGATATCTCTTGGTCTGGGCATAGTAGAGACAAGCTGCCAGTGTCCACCACATGGGGGGAAAGCCACAGCTTTTCGGGTACACCGTCAGAAAAACTCAAAGTCAGACAGAACCCGAGATATCTGGCTGGGAAAAGCAATGAATAAGCTTGGATGGGGACCACAGCTTTAAAGTCGGATCTCTCTGTTTCCCCAGGGCAGATTCTAAAAAATCTGGTACCCCTGGAAAGAGGGGACCATCAGCTATCAGACTAGGGCCCTTATACACCTGGTGCAATGTGTAAAAGGAAAGTCGGCTCTATCTGGTGCAATGTGTTAAAAATGGGGCTCTAACTGGTGCAATGTGTAAAAGGAATGGAGGCTCTTCCTGGTGCAGTGTGTAAAAGGGAGCTCTACTTGGTACAGTGTGTAAGAGGGCTCTACCTGTCATTGTATAAGGGAACTGTACCTGGCATAATGTGTAAAAGGGGCTCTACCTGGTGTAGAGTATATGAAGGCTCTCCCTGGTACAATGTGTATAAGTGGGACGACTGTGTGGCGTAGTTTGAATAATGGAGACTACTGTGCGGCATTATATGAATTTGTATTATTTTGAGACCATGCCACTTCCCGCTGAAGCCATGCCCCTATATTTTTCCAGCGCACCTTTGTGGGGGGCACCAATTTTATTTCTGGCACCAAAATGTATAGTTGTGATTCTGGGATCCAGTATGATATGCCAGCGTTCAGAATACCCATGCTGGCATCCCGATTTCTCGTACGTCCTAGAGGATGCTGGGGTCCAATTTAGTTCCATGGGGTATAGATGGGTCCACTAGGAGCCACTGGCACTTTAAGAGTTTAATAGTGTGGGCTGGCCCCTCCTTCTATGCCCCTCCTACCAGACTCAGTTTAGAAAATGTGCCTGGAGGAGCCGGTCACAGCTAGGGGAGCTCCTAGGAGATTTCTTAGTTTGTGGGACTTAGTTTCTGCTTCGTGGGACTTAAGGGGGGAGTAGGAACCAATTTAATAGAGAGTTAATGGTTCTCTATCTGCGCTGACAGGACACTGAGATCCTGAAGGTGATGATCGCAAGCCCATGAGGCAACTGCTCACTCCCACAGCACGGCCGCCACCCCCTAACAAAGCCAGAAGATAGAAGAGTGGTGAGTATGGTGCCAGCATCACGGTTAGTGGGTCGCCGGCGGGTATGGTGGCACAAGGGTTGGAGCACAGCTCTGAGGGGCTGTGCTCCGGTATGGCTCAGCAACATCTCTGCATGTAGATGCTGAAGGGGAGTCCCCAGTCAGCAGGTTAACCCTACACTGGTCATAGCATTTACAGGGGCTAATCCCACTGTTAACATATAAAATCCTGAAGCCAGTTTAAATAATAAGTGCGGGAAGCCACGCACCAGGTCAGGGGGCGGGGCTTCCCCTCAGAGTGGATCCAGCATTCAACAGCGCCATTTTCTCCCTGCAGATTACACAGAACGCTGACAGGGAGCGCTGCCTTCCACATAACTCCAATGCCTCACGGTACCAGGGTGGAGTGTGATAACAGTACTAACTGTTCTATTAACTAACTGTTCTGTTCTGTGTGCCAAGTGGGCTTGGCACACAGCGCAGTTGCCCTGAGGGCGCACGGCCAGCGGCATGTAATGAGTCAAATTGACTCATTACATGCCTCTGAAGTCTGCGCCGTGCGCCGTCGCTGCGCTGTGGAGGACAGCTACAGCACCAGGCAGCAGAGAAGGAGGAGGAGGGAGGGGGAGCAGGGAGCCGCAGCAGCGCTATTTCATTGGTAGTAAGCGCCGCTGCAGCATCCCCCTCTCCTTCCGTATTGGCTGCCCGGCGCTGCTGTGGATGCTGGGATGCGGTTCCTCCATCCCAGCATCCACCTGCCTGCACCGAGGAAGCTGCACGAGGAGCCTGTCAGCGGGGAGATGGTAAGTATCTCTCTCTCTCTCTCTCTTTTAGGAGGACACCGTCTGCCATAATGTGTAAAAAGGGGACTGGCTGCCGCAATGTGTAAAAAGGGGACTGGCTGCCGCAATGTGTAAAAAGGGGGACTGGCTGCCGCAATGTGTATAAAGGGGGACACCGTCTGCCGTAATGTGTAAAAACGGGGACGCTGTCTGCTGTAATGTGTAAAAAGGGGACGCTGTCTGCCGTAATGTTCAAAAAGGTGACGCTGTGTGCTGTAATGTGTAAAAAAGGGGACGCTGTCTGCCGCAATGTGTAAATAGGGGGACTGGCTGCCGCAATGTGTATAAAGGGGGACACCGTCTGCCGTAATGTGTAAAAACGGGGACGCTGTCTGCTGTAATGTGTAAAAAGGGGACGCTGTCTGCCGTAATGTTCAAAAAGGGGACGCTGTGTGCTGTAATGTGTAAAAAAGGGGACGCTGTCTGCCGCAATGTGTAAAAAGGGGGACTGGCTGCCGCGATGTGTTAAAAGGGAGACTGTCTGCTGTAATGTGTAAAAAGGGGGACGCTGTCTGCTGTAATGTATAAAAGGAGCTCTACCAGGTGTAGTGGTGCTACTGTGCAGCGTAATTTGAATAATGTAGACTACTGTGCACCGTAGTATGAATTGCTATTATTTTGTGTCCACGCCCCTTCCCCATGAAGCTATGCCCCTATAAATTTTTTGCGCGCATACGGCGCGCACTGCCCCTATCTTACATGGGGGCGGGGGGCCACTGTCGTTTCTTGCACACACCGCTAAAATGCCTAGTTACGGCACTGCCGGATGGTTTGGTAAGGCCAATGTTGAACCTAAAGTCATTGAACCCATACTTACAAGTGATCAAGTTCAAGATGGAGTCTCTGAGAGTGGTGGTCTCAGGTCTGGAGGAGGGGGAATTCCTGGTATCCCTGGATATCAAGGATGCGAAACTTCACATTCCGATCTGGCCGCCTCACCAGGACTATCTAAGGTTTGCGATACAGGACTGTCACTACCAGTTCCAGGCCCTTCCATTCGTCCTCTCCACAGCACCGAGGGTGTTCACAAAGGTCATTGCAGAGATGATGCTCCTCCTCCTCCGCAAGCAGGGAGTAAACATTATTCCATACCTGGACGATCTACTGATAAAGGCATCTTCCAGGGAAAGGCTGTTGCAGAGTATTGTTCTCTCAATTCAACTACTCCTGGATCATGGGTGGATCCTAAATCTTCCAAAGTCACACTTAGAACCAACAAGGAGACTACCCTTCCTGGGGATGATCCTTGACACGGAGGTGCAGAGGGTGTTTCTACCAGTAGAGAAAGCGTTGGTGATCCAATCAATGGTCTGGGATGTCTTGAAGCCAGCCTGGGTGTCGGTTAATCAATGCATTCACCTTCTGTGAAAGGTGGTAGCCTCCTACGAGGCTCTACAGTATGGCAGATTCAATGCACAGTCCTTCCAGCTGGATCTCCTGGACAAGTGGTTGGGATCGCATCTTCACATGCACCAGCGGATACGCCTATAGCCGAAAGCCAGAATTTCACTCCTCTGGTGGCTCCAAACTTCTCACCTGCTCGAGGGTCGCAGATTCGGGATTCAGAACTGGATCCTTCTAACCACGGATGCAAGTCGCAGAGGTTGGGGAGCAGTCACTCAGGTGGAAAACTTCCAAGGAAAGTGGTCCAGTCAGGAATCTCTCCTTCCAATAAATGTTCTGGAACTGAGGGCCATTTACAATGGCCTTCTACAGGTGGCATATCTTCTGCAAGCTCAAGGCATTCAGGTTTAGTCGGACAATGTCACAGCGGTGTCCTACATAAACAGGCAGGGTGGATCGAAGAGCAGAGCTGCAATGTTAGAGATAACAAAAATCCTCATCTGGGCAGAAAGACACGCGGTGGCGTTGTCGGCGATCTTCATTCCAGGAGTGGACAACTGGGAGGCAGACTTCCTCAGCAGACACGATCTCCATTCAGGAGAATGGGGAATCCACCCAGAGGTGTTCGCAGAGGTAACAAGCCAATGGGGCGTACCTCAAGTATACATGATGGCCTCTCGCCTCAACAAGATGCTTTGGAGGTACTGTTACAGGTCACGAGACCCACAAGCAGTGGCGGTGGATGCTCTGGTAACTCTGTGGGTGTTCCAGTCGGTGTATGTGTTCCCTCCACTTCCACTCATCCCAAGGATTCTCAAACTAATAAAAAGAACAAGAGTTCAGGTGATCCTCATTGCTCCGGACTGGCTAAGAAGGGCTTGGTACGCGGATCTTCTGGAATTACTACTGGAAGATCCGAGACGTCTTCCTCTTCACGAGGACCTTCTTCAACAGGGGACGTTCGCTTATCAAGACTTACCACGACTATGTTTGATGGTATGGAGGGGTATTCCGAACAAGGTTATTCCTACCCTGATACAGGCTAGGAATGGAGTAACGTCTAAACATTACCATCGACTTTGGAAAAAGAACGTGTCTTGGTGTGAATTCAAGAAGTTTCCTATGGTGGAGTTTCAACTTGGACAGTTTCTCCTCTTACTGCAAGCAGGTGTGGCTATGGGTCTGCGTTTGGGATCCATAAAAGTCCAGATTTCGGCCTTATCCATTTTCTTCCAGAAACAACTGGCTTCCCTCCCTGAGATTCAGACATTCTTGAAAGGGGTTCTGCACATCCAGCCTCCCTTTGTGCCTCCTACGGCACCCTGGGATCTTAACGTGGTGTTGGTTCAAACCTTTAAAGGAGGTTGAGGTCAAGTTTCTCACATGGAAGGTTGTCACGCTGTTGGCCTTAGTTTCAGCTAGGCGTGTGTCGGAATTGGGGGCTTTGTCTTGTAAAAGACCCTACTTAATCTTCCATGAATATAGAGCTGAACTCATGACACGTCAGCAGTTCCTTCCAAAAGTTGTGTCAGATTTTCATATCAACCAACCTATTGTGGTGCCAGTTGCTACTGGCTCCTCAATTCCATCAAAGTCATTAGATGTTGTAAGGGCTCTGAAGATCCATGTGAAGAGGACTGCTCGTCACAGAAAGTCGGACTTTCTGTTTGTCCTGTATGATCCCAAGAAAATTGTGTGTCCTGCTTCTAAGCAGACGATCTCTCGCTGGATCAGGTTCACTATCCAGCATGCATATTCTTCGGCAGGATTGCAGTATCCAAAATCCTTTCAGGCACACTCTACTCGTAAGGTGGGTTCTCCCTGGGTGGCTGCCCGGGGTGTCTCGGCTTTTCAACTTTGCCAAGTGGCTACTTGGTCTGGGTCGAACACGTTTGCTAAGTTCTACAAGTTCGATACTTTGGCTTCTGAGGACCTACAGTTTGGTCAATCTGTTCTGCAGGAGCCTCCGCGCTCTCCCTCCCGTTCTGTGAGCTTTGGTACATCCCCATGGTACTAATGTGGACCCCAGCATCCTCTAGGACGTAAGAGAAAATAGGATTTTAATCGCCTACTGGTAAATCCTTTTCTCGTAGTCCGTAGAGGGTGCTGGGCGCCCGCCCAGTGCTTCATTATCCTGCAGTAGCTATTTGTTTCAGTACTGTGTTGTTACTTGGTTAAGTAATGTTGTTCAGATGTTGCTGAGTTTTCAAGCTCCAATATAGACAGTGGGCGCTAGTATACTGACTGTTAGACACCTATAAAAACACTTTATTAGTGACTGCAGCTTCACAATTTGGGGTGCTGAACCTCAAATAAAAATGGATATACAAACAAAAAAACAATAGGAAGCGCTGTCACCAAAAGTATCAAATTTAATAAAAGTTGTTTTTACATTATTCATAATAACTCACACAATATTATAAAACCAACTCTCCTGGTAGTTTTAAACCATTCTACTGACTCAGTGCTACTGTGAAGGGGATTACCACTTTCCCCTCCACGGAGCGACGGGCGGCAGGGCGGCGGGCGGCGGAGCGGCGGGCGGCGGAGCGGCGGGCGGTTTCCAGTCTGGAGGGGCTTGCATCCGAAAGGATTCAAGCCCCTCCAATCCCAGCGGCGTATTTCAAACGGCGCGCCAAGCGCGAGCCAATCAGGGCTCGCGCCTCGGCCGCCAATCAGAGCTCGCCGCGGCGAGCCAATCGGGGCTCGCCGCGTCATAGCTCCGCCCGCTCCCGGCGCCATATAAGAGGCGCTGCGGAGCGGGACCAGTCAGTCGGACGGCGGACGAGGACAGAAGAGGAAGAAGAGCTCCTGCGGAAGAAGACGTCGGCGGAGAAGAAGACATCGGCGGTGCGGAAGAAGACGTCGGCGGTGCGGAGGAAGACGTCGGCGGAGGCACCCAGGAAGACGGAAGACGGCGACCAGCGGCGGATGTCCGGCGGAGAGTGCTGCAGCGTGTGGAGAGCAAAAGAGCTAACGAAGCTCCCCGCTGCAGCCTCTCCCTCCGCGACAGGTAGGCGGCCCTGGGCCACCTCTACCTATATATAATCCTCCCTAAAGCACCAGGGACAGGCACTAGGCCTGCGGGCAGAGTCAGGCCCTGTCGGCCTGTGTGCACGTTAGGCAGGCCTCCGGCCTGTGCCCACTCCAGGCCCCAGGCCTGTGCCCTCCCTCCAGGCCTCAAGCCTGTGCTCTCTCTCCAGGCTCCGGCCTGTGCTCTCTCCAGGCCCCAGGCCTGTGCCCTCCCTCCAGGCCCCAGGCCTGTGCCCTCTCTCCAGGCCCCAGGCCTGTGCCCTCCCTCCAGGCCTCAAGCCTGTGCCCTCACTCCAGGCCTGTGCCCTCACTCCAGGCCCCAGGCCTGTGCCCTCACTCCAGGCCCCAGGCCTGTGCCCTCACTCCAGGCCTCAAGCCTGTGCCCTCACTCCAGGCCTCAAGCCTGTGCCCTCACTCCAGGCCCCAGGCCTGTGCCCTCACTCCAGGCCCCAGGCCTGTGCCCTCACTCCAGGCCCCAGGCCTGTGCCCTCACTCCAGGCCCCAGGCCTGTGCCCCTCCTTCAGGCTCCTGCCTGCGCCCTTCCGGCTGGAAGTGGGCTGTGCAGCAGCTCTCGAGGGGTCAGAGGTTGCTGTTTGAAGCCGACCGGCCCCACGCGGTGTATGACCCAGGGGATTGGAAGTGTGGAGTAACGTTCCCGTCCCACACGTCGCCATCCCCCGGTCATCGGAAGTGGGCCAGTCTGTTCCAGACCCCCGCCCTCCCTTGTGAACCGAAGGCACCGGCTGGTGTCCAACATCCGGAAGGTAGGACTAGTAAATCGGGGTATACTGTTAGGCCGGGGAAGTGTTCCACTGACTTGCCGGGTAGTGCACGTGTTAATTAGTACAGTCTCCGTTGATTGGGGCAGAACCAGTAGCCTCCAGTTGTTTGAGTTAGTTTGTTAGGCAGGCGTAGTTGGCTGTATCGTTGTTAGCCGTAGAGTAGCCTGCAGGTAGGGAGGTTGTTCTTCTTGTCCCAACAGGAGTGGAGAGGTGCGACAATCAAGGTGACCCGCAAGTTGGAAGTGAGTATCACCCTGTGTCTGTCTGTCGGTCATCCCCCCTGCATACCGGTCCGGAGGGTTTGCTCGCGGACGCGAGGACCCCCCTCTCACCACACAACGTGCGAGAGTGCGAGTGTGTGAGAATTGGGTAGCTGAGGCCTATTGGCCAGTGATGACCTTCCGCCCAGCCGGTTAAGGTCGCGGCTACCCCTGACGTGTCCCGTACTCCAGGCGGAGGTCGGGCGTACGTCTCAACCGACATATTCCTCTCTTTCCAGACCCCTGTCGTCCGCGGTGAGGTGGTGTCCGCCCTGAGGAGTGGTCTCGAGAGTGAAGTCTCTGGCGTGCCTGGAAATCGTCTGCAGCGGCGTTGCACAGGTGGGTGGAGTGACGACACCTGCACAGCAGCAGGCGGTACATCCTTGTTAGCCGCTCACACTTGGCGTAGTCGGCAGGATGGACGAAGATCGGTCACTACCCACGGCCGAGAAGCCGTGGACAGATGCGCCGAAACCACGCACTCGGAGAGGCTCGACTGCCAGCTCCACTGATGTGGTGGCGAGGGGAACGGACGACGAGCGACGGAGGTCATCGCGTCGACTCAACGTCGGACCAGCCCTCGCCCACCTACCCCGTTACGACGGTCGCAATATGACCTTAGAGGACTGGAAGGCCCGACTAGAGGCGACATTCCTCATCTATCGGGTGCCCGACGACCTGCAGGTGCCCCTCGCCCTGAATTCTCTGGAAGGCGAGGCTCGTCGGACGATTCTCTTGCGGCCCGACGATGAACGCGAGGAGCTGGAGGAGATCTATAATATCCTGGGGGATATTTATGGCGACACCTCCTCGGCGGGGACCCTCCGGCAGCGTCTGTTTGGCCGGTTCCAGAGGGAGGATGAGTCCATCCCCCAGTATGCAAACGCGCTCCAAGAGATGATGGGAGAAGTGCGTCGGAAAGACCCCGATGGGTTTGGGGCGCTCACCAACACCAGCCAAATATTGCGGGACCAGTTCGCCATGGGACTCCGGAACGTGCCCCTGAGGCAGGTGATGCTGGATAAGATATCCCAGGATGACACCCTGACCTTCCATCAGGTGGAGATCGACGCCGTAGCCAGGGACCGCAATGCCAATTACGGGCCACACGCCGTTTTTCCCCAGTGGGTACAGCCGATCTCCGCGCCCGTGGCTAGCCGGGAGACCAATCCCTTAGAGACCTGCGTGCAAGACCTGAAAGAGGCCTTCCTTCGGGTGACTAAAGAAATGAGGGAAGAGGTCTCCCAGCTGAGGGAGGAAGTGTACCGGCGTGACCAGCGGGGCACGGAGTCCCGTGAGCGGGACACCAGGCGGCCCCGTGGGCGAGGCGCGGAACCGGACGGCCGTCCGGGAGAGGGCCGGGGCCCTCGTTGTTACCGATGCCATCGGTATGGGCATATTGCGCGGACCTGTACCGAAGCAATCCCGGAGGCACAGTTAAACTGACCTCCCTCGCGGTAACGGGACCACCCGTGGGGGGGAGCGATGGGGAGAGATCAGCCATTAACGAACAGGCTGAATTGGTAGGAGAGTGTCCCGTGGTAGTCAGCCGCCTCGGCGGGAAAGATCAGTCCTGCTTGTTGGATACCGGCTCTCAGGTATCCACCATTTCTGAGGCCTGTTTTCTTGAACATTACGCCCATCTTAAAAGTGAGGTGTCCGAGAGCTTCATTACCCTCACGGCGGCTAATAACCTACCCATTCCCGTGGTGGGGGTGGTGTGGATGGAGATGGTAGTTTGTGGCCGAGAGCTGGGTAGGAAGGGGCTGCTGGTAGTCAGCAGCCCGGGACTGAGCCATGGCCCAGTGATCCTCGGGATGAATGTACTCCGACATCTCGACCAGCTCTTGTTCCAGGAAAATGGGCCACAATATTGGAGGAACCTGGGAGTCCAGCGCCCCGTCCAGCAGGCACTCCAACAAGTGGGACGACGGGGAACCAGGGCCCTAGGGACAATCGAAGAGCACCTGGGCCTTTTGAAGGTCGGTCACCACCAGCGCCTGGAGTTGCCACCTCGCCAGGAAGTCCTGATCCCTCTGGAAGTGCGGACCCATCAGCGCCTAAATGGCATGGAGGTGATGGTCGAGCCCACTGATGTGCTGAGGGTAGGGTCTGGAGTGATGGTGGCACGGACCGTGTCGGTGGTGACCGGTGGAAAGGTCTCCGTCCGCTTTTGCAATCTTACCGACCAGCTTTGCCGAGTCCCGGCTGGGACAGTTATCGCTCAGGTGGTGGCGATTCACGAGAATAGCGTTCAGGGTATGCGTAAACTGTCCCTACGGCCAGAGGCTTCCGAGGCATGGGCGTTATCCGTTCAAGTGGAGGAGCAGGAGGGGCCCTGCCCCGAGTGGAACGGTACCATGATCCGTACACAGATGGACGTGTCGCTGGAAGAGTGCGCGGCCGGGGACGTAGCCAAGCTGGACCAGATGCTCTGGAACCGTCAGAAGGTGTTCTCCCGGCATGAGGAAGATTTTGGGTATACGGAGGACCTGCAGCATGAGATCCGCACCGGAGACGCCCCCCCGGTTCGGGAGCGGTATCGGCCGATACCGCCCCGGTTGTACCAGGAAGTAAAGAGCATGTTGCGTCAGATGCTGGACAACCACGTGATCCAGGAGAGCAAAAGTCCCTGGGCTGCACCCATAGTCTTAGTCCGGAAGAAGGACGGGACTATCCGGTTCTGTGTGGACTACCGGAAGCTGAACAGTTGCACCGTCCGGGACGCTTACCCTCTCCCTAGGATCGAGGAGTCCCTAGCTGCACTGGGCAATGCGAAGTTTTTTTCGACCCTGGACCTGGCCAGTGGATACTGGCAAGTGCCGGTGGCCCCCCAGGATAGGGAGAAGACCGCATTCGTCACTCCCATGGGGTTGTTCGAATTCTGCCGCATGCCGTTTGGGTTAAACAATGCACCCGCCACATTCCAGCGGATGATGGAACGGTGCTTGGGAGACTTGAACTTTGAAGCCTTGCTGATTTACTTGGACGACATCATTGTGTTCGCCCCAACCTTGGAGGAACACTTTGCTCGACTCGACCTGGTTCTTCAGCGGTTGGAAGCATACGGCCTGAAGCTCAAGCCCCGGAAGTGCCACCTGTTGAAATCCAGCTTGGAGTACCTCGGGCATGTAGTGTCACGTGATGGGGTGTACCCAACCCCCAGCAAAGTGGCGGCCGTCCAGGAATGGAAGGTGCCCACCACCGTCACGGAATTGCGGGCATTTCTGGGCTTGGTGGGGTACTACCGGCGCTTCATCAAGGATTTCGCCCGGATCGCGGAACCCCTACATGCCTTGCTTAGGGGGATTGCGACCACTAAGAAAGCTGCCCTGGAGACTTGGGGAGAAGCGCAGAACCTGGCCTTTGACCAACTGAAAGGAAGTCTCACGGAAGCTCCAGTGTTGGGGTACGCAGACTTCGAGAAGCCCTTCGTCCTATACACGGATGGGAGTCTACAGGGGTTGGGCGCGGTCTTGGCTCAGGTCCAGGATGGGCAGGAGCGGGTGATTGCTTACGGCAGTCGTAGCCTGCGAGAGACCGAAAGGAACCCAGACAACTACAGTTCCTTCAAGTTGGAGCTACTGGCAGTGGTGTGGGCCGTGACCGAGAAGTTTGCGGAGTACTTGACCGCCACCCACGTGGATATTTTCACGGATAACAACCCCTTGGCGTACCTGGAGACCGCCAAGTTGGGTGCCTTGGAGCAACGATGGGTGGCCAGGTTGGCCAAGTTCTCCTACAAAATCCGCTATCGACCGGGGAAGAGTAATGCCAACGCAGATGCCCTGTCTCGTTTTCCGGTGGAAACCCCCGAACCTGGTGGGGAAGAAGAGGACTGCGGCGAAGAAATGCCGGATCTCACTCGTGTGCGGCAGGCCACGGCCGGAGAGTTGTACCGACAAAACGCCCAGACTGCCTTGCTTAGGTACACGGAGATGGACTGGGCACAGGAACAGCAGGCTGATGAGGATTTGGACCTCGTTCGACAGTGGGTACAGAGGGGTCATGTGCCATCCCGCCAAGAGCAGGATGGACTGACCGGGTTCTGTAGGAAGGTGGTACGTCGTTGGGACCATTTGCGGGTCTGCGCTGGTACCTTGCGGAGACGCTGCTACTTGGAACAGGAAATGCGTACTGTGGAGCAGATGGTCGTGCCAGAAGCCCGGGTGCGGTCGCTGGTGGAAGAGGCGCACGAGCAAGGGGCCCATTTGGGACCCTATAAGACATACCATTGGTTGAGACGCCAATATTTCGCCCCCCGGCTGCAAGCGGTCGTGGACCAGGTGTGTCGTGAGTGCAGGCGGTGTGCGGTAGTTAAACCACCGGAACAACACGTGCCCATCCAGACGATCCGGACCAGTCGGCCACTGGAGATGCTGATGATCGACTACGTGTTGGTCGGGGAATCTGTAAGTGGGCACCAGTATGCCTTGGTAATGACTGACCACTTCACTAAATTCACGGTAGTGGTTCCCACCCGAAACCAGACCGCAGAGTCGGCAACACGAGCGATCGTCGAACATTTCATTCGGCAGTACGGTTGTCCTGAGCGGATCCATTCGGACCAGGGTGCCTGTTTCCAGGGGCAGCTGATGGAGCGCCTCTGCCAGCTTTATGGCGTTCAAAAGTCCCGCACGACACCTTACCATCCGCAGGGGAATGGCGCCTGCGAGAGATTCAACCGGACTCTGCTGCAGATGCTCCGCGTGTTGGAGCGTGCCGAGAAGCAGCGATGGCCCGAACGTGTTCAGGAGCTGGTCTGGACTTACAACAACAGAGTTCACCACACCACGGGATTTTCACCTTTTTTCTTGTTGTTCGGCCGACCCGGACGGGAGGCACACGACTTACAACTGTCCGGGACTGAGGAGGTAACGCCCCTCGCCCCTGCCGAATGGGTCGAGGACCATCGCCTACGTCTGAAGGCGGCGCACGAGTTGGCTGGGAGGCTGATCGCCGACCACCAGCATCCACCTGTGAGGTCCCACGAGCCTGGATCGTTGGCCGTGGGCCAGCGAGTGTTGGTGCGAAAGGTTCGCCCAGGGGGGAAACTGTCCGAACGGTGGGAAGTAACCCCATACCTTGTTCGCCGTCGCTTGGACCCGGGGGGACCAGTGTATCAAGTGGAGTCTACCGATGGGACGAGACGCCTGCGCACGTTACATCGTAGTAAACTGCGACCTTGTCCGTTCCCGGATCCGGCGAGCGGGGCTGAGTCCCCGGCAGCGGAGGACGGGTTAGGGGCCCCTATCGAGGACGCTCTGACCCCTCTGTCAGACGAGGTATGGTGGTTGCCGGTGGAGGAGAATCATCCGGAGGAGGCATCGGAACCTCAACCCCCAGCCGAAGTAGTGGCCTCTCCCCTGCCAAGGCGCTCTCTGCGCTCAAATAGGGGCGTTCCGGGCCCTCGCTACGCGGATCCGAACTTTGTGTGGTCGGATTCTTGCTTTGTGGAGACCACAAAGGACAAAGGGGGGGGAAATGTGAAGGGGATTACCACTTTCCCCTCCACGGAGCGACGGGCGGCAGGGCGGCGGGCGGCGGAGCGGCGGGCGGCGGAGCGGCGGGCGGTTTCCAGTCTGGAGGGGCTTGCATCCGAAAGGATTCAAGCCCCTCCAATCCCAGCGGCGTATTTCAAACGGCGCGCCAAGCGCGAGCCAATCAGGGCTCGCGCCTCGGCCGCCAATCAGAGCTCGCCGCGGCGAGCCAATCGGGGCTCGCCGCGTCATAGCTCCGCCCGCTCCCGGCGCCATATAAGAGGCGCTGCGGAGCGGGACCAGTCAGTCGGACGGCGGACGAGGACAGAAGAGGAAGAAGAGCTCCTGCGGAAGAAGACGTCGGCGGAGAAGAAGACATCGGCGGTGCGGAAGAAGACGTCGGCGGTGCGGAGGAAGACGTCGGCGGAGGCACCCAGGAAGACGGAAGACGGCGACCAGCGGCGGATGTCCGGCGGATAGTGCTGCAGCGTGTGGAGAGCAAAAGAGCTAACGAAGCTCCCCGCTGCAGCCTCTCCCTCCGCGACAGGTAGGCGGCCCTGGGCCACCTCTACCTATATATAATCCTCCCTAAAGCACCAGGGACAGGCACTAGGCCTGCGGGCAGAGTCAGGCCCTGTCGGCCTGTGTGCACGTTAGGCAGGCCTCCGGCCTGTGCCCACTCCAGGCCCCAGGCCTGTGCCCTCCCTCCAGGCCTCAAGCCTGTGCCCTCTCTCCAGGCTCCGGCCTGTGCTCTCTCCAGGCCCCAGGCCTGTGCCCTCCCTCCAGGCCCCAGGCCTGTGCCCTCTCTCCAGGCCCCAGGCCTGTGCCCTCCCTCCAGGCCTCAAGCCTGTGCCCTCACTCCAGGCCTGTGCCCTCACTCCAGGCCCCAGGCCTGTGCCCTCACTCCAGGCCCCAGGCCTGTGCCCTCACTCCAGGCCTCAAGCCTGTGCCCTCACTCCAGGCCTCAAGCCTGTGCCCTCACTCCAGGCCCCAGGCCTGTGCCCTCACTCCAGGCCCCAGGCCTGTGCCCTCACTCCAGGCCCCAGGCCTGTGCCCTCACTCCAGGCCCCAGGCCTGTGCCCTCACTCCAGGCCCCAGGCCTGTGCCCCTCCTTCAGGCTCCTGCCTGCGCCCTTCCGGCTGGAAGTGGGCTGTGCAGCAGCTCTCGAGGGGTCAGAGGTTGCTGTTTGAAGCCGACCGGCCCCACGCGGTGTATGACCCAGGGGATTGGAAGTGTGGAGTAACGTTCCCGTCCCACACGTCGCCATCCCCCGGTCATCGGAAGTGGGCCAGTCTGTTCCAGACCCCCGCCCTCCCTTGTGAACCGAAGGCACCGGCTGGTGTCCAACATCCGGAAGGTAGGACTAGTAAATCGGGGTATACTGTTAGGCCGGGGAAGTGTTCCACTGACTTGCCGGGTAGTGCACGTGTTAATTAGTACAGTCTCCGTTGATTGGGGCAGAACCAGTAGCCTCCAGTTGTTTGAGTTAGTTTGTTAGGCAGGCGTAGTTGGCTGTATCGTTGTTAGCCGTAGAGTAGCCTGCAGGTAGGGAGGTTGTTCTTCTTGTCCCAACAGGAGTGGAGAGGTGCGACAATCAAGGTGACCCGCAAGTTGGAAGTGAGTATCACCCTGTGTCTGTCTGTCGGTCATCCCCCCTGTATACCGGTCCGGAGGGTTTGCTCGCGGACGCGAGGACCCCCCTCTCACCACACAACGTGCGAGAGTGCGAGTGTGTGAGAATTGGGTAGCTGAGGCCTATTGGCCAGTGATGACCTTCCGCCCAGCCGGTTAAGGTCGCGGCTACCCCTGACGTGTCCCGTACTCCAGGCGGAGGTCGGGCGTACGTCTCAACCGACATATTCCTCTCTTTCCAGACCCCTGTCGTCCGCGGTGAGGTGGTGTCCGCCCTGAGGAGTGGTCTCGAGAGTGAAGTCTCTGGCGTGCCTGGAAATCGTCTGCGGCGGCGTTGCACAGGTGGGTGGAGTGACGACACCTGCACAGCAGCAGGCGGTACATCCTTGTTAGCCGCTCACACTACAGATACAATGTTACTTTTGATTTTATACAGTAACTTTTTAGTGTCCACACTAGGAGGCTCTCTTAAGCTTATTAATTGATTCTCCTAGCCAGATATCTCAGGTTCTGTCTGACTTTGAGTTTTTCTGACAGTGTACCCCAAAAGATGGGATTCTCCCCTTTTGGTTGACTCTGGCAGCTTGTCTCTACCATACCCAGATCCAGAGATATCAGCCTTCCAGCAGCAGGCTCCAGCTCCACATGCCTAATATATACTATAATATATTTGTATATTTTCGTTGGTGGATTGCTCTGGCTCCTGAACTCTGATCCCCAGGTCCCCAGCACCTCCTGAAGGAGGGGGGGGGAAGGGGGGGATAGCTACTTTTTTAATCTCATTCAAAGCTAAAAAAAAATCTATTTCCAAGAACTTGAGATATCTGCAATCAAGCAAGCTGCCCTCCCACCAGAAAATGATGAATATTAAGCCCACTCCACTATCCACCACTCCCCTACATATTAAAAAGCCCCTACCACCCTGGAAGTCATGTACCAGATCCCCTTCATTCAGCACAATGTAAACTTTCTACAGTTTAGTGTTCACCCTCCCACCACATCACTGACCACCTGTGCAGTAGAGGAGTAATTAGCTCCAGGTCCTACAAGCAGAGTGGAATATAGGGCCTGGTTCAGGTTCCACCCCCCCCCCCCCCCCCCTTTTCCAAGCAGAAATTGCGATCACACCGCAGGGGGCCTGCCTCCATCTTTTTGATTACGGTGGCTGCGTGTGACGTCACGCAGCCGCCCCTGTCATGTCCACCCCATTCATGCTGGCACGCCCCCCAATTCCAAGCCACGCCCCCACAAAGCTAAGTCTCTGCCTTGGAAAAGGAGCGTTGCCGCACCCTGCCCCACGAACACTTCATTTGCATTTTCTGCGGACGCACACAGAAAATGCGGGCGCAGGACAGGCCCTGTGCATGCACCGCATCCTTTTAGTAATTTTTGCGTTTGGATTGCGTATTGTGATCCGTCCTGAATTGGGCCCATAAAACACCCCCTACCACCCACGGGACACCAAAGCTGCCGCTGATAGCACCCCTTCCACTAGAGGATGGGTAGGGGCCCCAGTGCATTGCTGTGCCCAGGGGCCTACACTGCTGTTAAGACATCCCTGGTTGTGTGTGTGTGTGTGTGTGTGTGTGTGTGTGTGTGTGTGTGTGTGTGTGTGTGTGTGTGTGTGTGTGTCTGTATGTGTTATACTTACTTCAGCCTCCAGAGCAGCTGCTTCCACCTGGCTGCCGGTTTGTCAACCGCGCTATGTTCTTCTCCTACTGCGGACATTGGGAATTGGGAGGGGCGGAGCGTAGGTGGTACAGGATGCTGCAATCACTGCAGCGTGCCAATGCAGGCTGCCTGTCACTGTGTGAGCAGGAGCCGGTATAGTACAGCACTGGCGGGGCAGCGACGGAAGCACAGCTGTGGGGGTGCTGACTATCTAAGGATGTATGGGTGTTTTTGCACCCCGTTCCTACACCCAGAACGATTATCTAAGGTGGTCTGCGTCCAATTCTGGCACCCAACAAGGCTATCTAAAGATGTCTCTGTGTTCTGCACACTAGCACGGTATCCAGAATGGGTATCCAAGGTGGTCTGCTGCCCGTTTCGGAACCCAGAATGGGTATCTAAGGTGGTCTACATCCTATTCCGGCACCCGGAACAGCTATCTAAGGTTGTCTGGGTGTTCTGTACACCATTCCGGCACATGAAACCGCTATCTAAGATGGTCGGCATCCTGTTTCGGCACCCGGACCGGTTGTCTAAGATGGTTAGAGCCCTGTTCCGGCACCCGGAACTGGTATCTAAGGTGTTCTGCGCCCTATTCCGGCACCCTGAACAGCTATCTAAGGTTGTCTGGGTGTTCTGTACACCATTCCGGCACCTGAAACCACTATCTAAGATTGTCTGGATCCTGTTCCGGCACCCGGACCGGTTGTCTAAGATGGTTTGAGCCCTGTTCCGGCACCGGAACTGGTATCTAAGGTGTTCTGCGCCCTATTCCGACACCCTAAACAGCTATCTATGGTTGTCTGGGTGTTCTGTACACCATTCCGGCACATGAAACCGCTATCTAAGATGGCCGGCATCCTGTTCCGGCACCCGGACCGGTTGTCTAAGATGGTTTGAGCCCTGTTCCGGCACCCGGAACTGGTATCTAAGGTGTTCTGCGCCCTATTCCGGCACCCTGAACAGCTATCTAAGTTGTCTGGGTGTTCTGTACACCATTCCGGCACCTGAAACCGCTATCTAAGATGGTCGGCATCCTGTTCCGGCACCCGGACCGGTTGTCTAAGATGGTTTGAGCCCTGTTCCGGCACCGGAACTGGTATCTAAGGTGTTCTGCGCCCTATTCCGGCACCCTGAACAGCTATCTAAGGTTGTCTGGGTGTTCTGTACACCATTCCGGCACATGAAACCGCTATCTAAGATGGTCGGCATCCTGTTCCGGCACCCGGACCGGTTGTCTAAGATGGTTAGAGCCCTGTTCCGGCACCCGAAACTGGTATCTAAGGTGTTCTGCGCCCTATTCCGGCACCCTGAACAGCTATCTAAGGTTGTCTGGGTGTTCTGTACACCATTCCGGCACCTAAAACCGCTATCTAAGATGGTCTGCATCCTGTTCCGGCAGCCGGACCGGTTGTCTAAGATGGTTTGAGCCCTGTTCCGGCACCCGGAACTGGTATCTAAGGTGTTCTGCGCTCTATTCCGGCACCCTGAACAGCTATCTAAGGTTGTCTGGGTGTTCTGTACACCATTCCGGCACCTGAAACCGCTATCTAAGATGGTCTGGATCCTGTTCCGGCACCCGGACCGGTTGTCTAAGATGGTTTGAGCCCTGTTCCGGCACCCGGAACTGGTATCTAAGGTGTTCTGCGCCCTATTCCGGCACCCTGAACAGCTATTTATGGTTCTCTGGGTGTTCTGTACACCATTCCGGCACATGAAACCGCTATCTAAGATGGTCGGCATCCTGTTCTGGCACCCGGAACGGTTGTCTAAGATGGTTAGAGCCCTGTTCCGGCACCGGAACTGGTATCTAAGGTGTTCTGCGCCCTATTCCGGCACCCTGGACAGCTATCTAAGGTTGTCTGGGTGTTCTGTACACCATTCCGGCACCTGAAACCGCTATCTAAGATGGTCGGCATCCTGTTCCGGCACCCGGACCGGTTGTCTAAGATGGTTTGAGTCCTGTTCCGGCACCCGGAACTGGTATCTAAGGTGTTCTGCGCACTATTCCGGCACCCTGAACAGCTATCTATGGTTGTCTGGGTGTTCTGTACACCATTCCGGCACATGAAACCGCTATCTAAGATGGTCTGCATCCTGTTCCGGCACCCGGACCGGTTGTCTAAGATGGTTTGAGCCCTGTTCCGGCACCCGGAACAGGTATCTAAGGTGGTCTGCGCCCTATTCCGGCACCCTGAACAGCTATCTAAGTTGTCTGGGTGTTCTGTACACCATTCCGGCACCTGAAACCGCTATCTAAGATGGTCTGCATCCTGTTCCGGCACCCGGACCGGTTGTCTAAGATGGTTTGAGCCCTGTTCTGGCACCCGGAACTGGTATCTAAGGTGGTCTGCGCCCTATTCCGGCAACCGGAACAGCTATCTAAGGTTGTCTTGGTGTCCTGCACACCATTCCGACACATGAAACAGCTATCTAAAATGGTCTGCCTCCTGTTCCGGCACCCGGACCGGTTGTCTAAGATGGTTTGAGCCCTGTTCCGGCACCCAGAACAGGTATCTAAGGTGTTCTGCGCCCTATTCCGGCACCCTGAACAGCTATCTAAGGTTGTCTGGGTGTCCTGCACACCATTCCGGCACCTGAAACCGCTATCTAAGATGGTCGGCATCCTGTTCCGGCACCCGGACCGGTTGTCTAAGATGGTTAGAGCCCTGTTCCGGCACCCGGAACTGGTATCTAAGGTGTTCTGTGCCCTATTCCGGCACCCTGAACAGCTATCTAAGGTTGTCTGGGTGTTCTGTACACCATTCCGGCACATGAAACCGCTATCTAAGATGGTCGGCATCCTGTTTCGGCACCCGGACCGGTTGTCTAAGATGGTTTGAGCCCTGTTCCGGCACCCGGAACAGGTATCTAAGGTGTTCTGCGCCCTATTCCGGCACCCTGAACAGCTATCTAAGGTTGTCTGGGTGTTCTGTACACCATTCCGGCACATGAAACCGCTATCTAAGATGGTCTGCATCCTGTTCCGGCACCCGGACCGGTTGTCTAAGATGGTTTGAGCCCTGTTCCGGCACCCGGAACGGCTATCTAAGGTGGACTGTGCCCCGTTCCGGCACCCGGAATGCTATCTACGGTGATCTGCTGCCTGGTCCGGCACCCGGAATGGCTGTGTAATGTGGTCTGGATGTCCTGCACCCCGTTCCGGTACACAAAATAGCTATCTAATATGGTCTGCGTCCCGTTCCGGCACCCAGAACGGCTATCTAAGGTGGACTGTGCCCCGTTCCGGCACCCGGAATGCTATCTACGGTGATCTGCTGCCTGGTCCGGCACCTGGAATGGCTGTGTAATGTGGTCTGGATGTCCTGCACCCCGTTCCGGTACACAAAATAGCTATCTAATGTGGTCGGCGTTCCGTGTCGGCACCTGGTACGGGTATCTAAGGTGGTCTGTCTGCCCTATTCTGGCAACAGGAAAGTGCTCCCACTTTTCTGGGTTTTTTAATAGTCCCCTCATCTCCGGTCCTTTTTTTGGTTACAGTGCCAACCCCTGTACCTCTGCCACGGACCCCTTGCCTCTATCTCTCAAAATCTTGCAGCCTTCTGTCTTCTCCCATCTCTTTTGTCAGGCAGCATTGTGTCTTCATTATAGCAGAGGCACGATCAGTGTCGGACTGGGACATGAAGGGCCCACCGGGGGCATGCAGTTATAGGGGCCCATACTTAGGGGTGTGGACAGCCTCCAAAGGGTGTGTGACCAGCATCCACAGGGGCTTGAAATACACAATAGTTTAGTGCAGTGTAATGCAACTTATCTACCATGTATAACACAAGTGCACAGTCTGGAACCTGATCTATAGAGGAAGGGTTGGGCCCTCAGGCAGTGGGGCCTACCGGTGGTTTTCCCTGGTACCACTGTGGGCCAGTCCGACCCTGGGCACGATGCTGCCAGGAGCCAGGAATTGGCGCTGCTATATCAGTGCTTATTTCTGCAGGGGCAACGGCAATACACCACTGGCTACTATGTGGGACATACGAGGGGACAATGTGGCCGGTGCTCAGCTCCGACCATGTAAGCAAGCCCGCCAACTGACTCCTCCGACACATACCCCGCTTGCCCCACCCTTATTACGCCCCTAATTGTTGTAGGCTGTGGGAGCTATTCAGAGTTGGTCGCAGAATTTTTTCACACACAGCAAAATCTGCGACCATAGACTTACATGCTGGGGGCCGCCCAGGATAGGGCAAGGCCGCCCAGCATGAGTGGCGCCAAACTGCGATGTGCTCACAATTTAATTGTGAACGCATCGATTAGAGGCCGACCCCTGCTTGTGCAGCCTGGCTGTGTAGACAGGGGCACCGCAACCATTTTTCCATAAGCAGGAAATGCAGGAGACATCATAGACCTGCCCCCAAAATGTCCATGACACGTCTGCGTTTCCCGATGTCGTCTCCCGCAATGCCGCGTCGCCACCAATCACCTAACGATCGCGTTCTTCTGAGTGAAGGGTCGCGCACGCGCATTATGTCTGTTGTGCATGCGCAGACCCTATGGACGTGGCCCAGTGATCAGTCATAGCGGCCCGGGAGGGGGGGAGATGGGGCACAGCAGGAACCACATCCTGGCGAACCCCGTGCTATAATGGAAGCAAATAACAAAACTATTTTTCTTTTCTAAACTAAATGGAGGGGGGGGGGGGGGGGCGACATGTACCTGTGTGCCCTCCCCCCCTTCAATGGGTAAGGGGTAATTCATAACTTAGCATATATCATACAGTGTTTCAGACTGTACATGCCCCCCCCCCCTCCATATGCAGCAAGTGGCTATATATATATATATTGTGACAAGAACACTGGGATAGTGTTTGAGGGCAGGTATATTTGTCCCAGGTTCTTGTCTTACATGTTTTAGAAAATGTTAACTTCTAGGAAAAATGCTTTTTGTTTTGTCTGAACCTTTTCAGTTTGCTGTAAAAGCTGGGAAAAGGCTCTGAGAGAGAGATAAGGCGAGTTCTAGACATTGGGCCCAGTTCGGGTCTTTGGCCTCACAGAGGGCTAATCAGGGTTTCAGCTGTGTAAGAGTGATATAGTGCTTCTAACCTGATTAGTATGGGCAGACTGCCTGGGAAGGCTGCAGGATCTGTGTGTGAGAGACACGCTTTCTGATGCAAGTAAGCTATACAGTATGTACTGAAGAACTCTGTGTTTTGTTTAGTGACAGTTAGGAACATCTTATGTTTAGTTAGTGCCGGACAGGCAAGGTATTTTTATTTTGGGGTTTGTTTTATTTTCTGTTTCAATAAAACTGGCCGGGGTCAGTTGTACCAGAAACTGGACTTGTGTTGTTCCTCAGCTGCTGCGGGCTGCCATATTCCCCAGGAAAAGGCACCTTGCACCCCTACAGTGTTACAACTTGGTGGAGAATGCGAGCAGGCCGTTCTGCGCATAAGTGAAAGCAGCAGCTTTGTGAGGCCTGCAGAAAACGGTGGTTTATGCAGATACAGCCCAGTGTGAAGTTACTGAGACTCACCCCTGAGGGTTTGATATATGTCCTGCGTGAAAGCAGCTGCAAAGCCGCCTGAAAAATCTGTTGACATGGAGGATCTGCTTAAAGCCTTGCTGCAAGCTACAGCGGCTCAGCAGGAGGCCAACCGACAGCAGCAGGTGGCAATGGAGGAAAATTGGAGACTACAGCAGGTGGCAATGGAGGAAAATAAGAGACAACAGCAGGCAGTTGTTGATGAACTTTACAGGCAACAGCGTCAGGATAGAGAGGCCTTAACAGAAGTGGTGCAGAGACTTGCAGCTCGGGTTGGAGATGTGGCCGTCAGTGCTCCAACCAGCTCTAGTTCTATACGGGCCAGTCACTTCCTGCAGAAAATGACAGAGGCTGATAATGTGGAGGCCTATCTGACCACGTTTGAAAGGACTGCCGAGCGTGAGAACTGGCCGAAAGCACAGTGGGCCAGTCTGCTGGCACCTTTCCTGTCAGGTGAGCCCCAAAAAGCTTACTTTGATTTAAGCCCTGCTGAGGCTCGGGACTATGATAAACTAAAGACTGAGATCCTGACCCGCCTGGGAGTCACGCTGTCAGTACGAGCACAACGGGTGCACCGTTGGCTGTACGCCATGGAGAAGCCTCCGCGCTCCCAGATGCACGACCTTATTCAGCTAACAAAAAAATGGCTGCAGCCAGAGACATTAACTGGTCCCCAGATGGTGGAAAGAGTCGTCATGGACCGCTACTTGAGATCTTTGCCCATGGTCCTGCGCAAGTGGGTGAGCCATGGAAACCCGGGTACTGCTGACCAATTAGTGGACATGGTAGAGAGGTATTTGGCAGCAGAGGAACTACTGATGACCACCCAGCAACCCATAGGTCCTCGACAGCGCCCTTCAGTAAAGACTGGTAAGACTGTTCCGTGGGAAAACGTTGCTGGGCGGTTAAGAGAACGCAAGGCTGGAGAGACTGTAAACACTGGCCCTGGAAACAGGCCAATGGGGCTAGAACGGTCTATGCTGCCCAAATGGGTTGATAATCGTGTGGTTAAATGTTTTAGGTGTGGTATGCCAGGTCATGTTATTGCCAATTGCCCAGTCACGCAAGAACCCATGCAATGTGATGCTGCCTTTGAATGTCGCAGAATGTCTTTCTTTGCTAGGTTAGCCTGTACTGTGGTACCTTCACCTGAGCTGGAAAAACAAATGTGTGATGTGTTCTTAGAAGGTAACCGGGTAGAGGCCTTGCTAGATTCAGGAAGTTTAGTTACCCTCGTGAAAGCTGGGTTAGTGAACCCCTTAAAGGTCCAGCAAATACCTATTGGGGTAACTTGCATACACGGGGATACCCAATATTATGCCACTGCTGAGGTGAATATAGAAACTTGTTGTGGGTCAGCAAGGGTTAAAGTGGGACTGGTCCCTACCTTGGTGCATGAGGCCATAATAGGGAGGGATTTTCCTCATTTTTGAAACTGTGGGAATCACGGTTGTCAACAGATGTGAGAAGTAAAAAACCAGTTGATAATACCGGTGATTTTATGGATGTACGTGGGTCTTCGGAACTTTCTGTCCCTTTGCCTTTTGCTAGTTTGGCTGGGGAAGTGACAGATGGGGAGTCCAGTGAGGACCCTCTTGCCGGGAACAGAGACATAGTAGTTAGAACTGAAAGCGTGCCTGACCTGGAGGTAAAGAAGGATCTGTTTGCGTCTGAACAGTTAAAGGATCCTACCTTAATAAAGGCTAGAGAGAATGTTAAGATTGTTAATGGGGAACCTGTGGTACCAGGTGACAGGGTTACGTATCCCCACATGGCCATCTGTAATGAGCTCTTGTACCACATTGTCAAAAGGGGTGAGGATGTGGTGGAACAGCTGGTAGTTCCCCAGCCTTATCGGAGAACGGTACTAGATTTAGCTCATAGTCACGTTACCGCAGGACATTTAGGGGCAGAAAAAACCACTGAAAGAGTTTTACAAAGGTTCTTTTGGCCAGGGGTTTATAAAGAAGTGTCTGAATATTGTTCTTCCTGTCCTGAATGCCAGTATCATGCCCCTAGACCCCATTTCAGGAGCCCACTAGTTCCCATGCCTATTATAGAGGTCCCGTTTGACAGAATAGCCATGGATCTCGTGGGGCCCTTGTTAAAGTCTGCTCGGGGCCATCAGTATATCCTGGTAATTATGGACTATGCCACTC